>NC_134808.1:48688136-48715636 GCF_046742065.1 Oratosquilla oratoria
TGTGTGTGTGTGCGTGTGTGTGTACGTGTATATATATATATGTATATGACCTGAACCTGACCTGACCCTGACCTCCAGGGTCAGGTCATTGGAGATTTAAAGATCGCGAATGACCTAAGAGTGTAGGATTCTAATTTTTCCTGTGACCATGTAACGTATCTGTAGATTGTGTTGCCTTAACTGTTTTTGTAACTTGATAATGACTCTTTGTAGTCGAAACGTTGAATAATTAGAATGGAGAACTTTGGAAAGCTCGTTTCCGCTCATCCTCCTAATATTAGAACTTTAGTGAGGAAACTTGAAAATATTAAGAAGAAAATTAATAACTGAAAATGCTGTGGTGTTCAATTCAGTATATATATATATATATATATATATATATATATATACATATATATATACATATCTATACTATATATATATATGTATATACATATATATATATATACTATACACACACATATATATATATATATATATATATATATATATATATATATATACACACACACATATATATATATATATATACACACACACATATATATATATATATATATATATATATATATATATATATATATGAGAGAGTGATAGGTGGGGAAGGGTAAACGAAGATGGGCTAAGAATACATTTATTGTTCTTACGTTTCGGCTATTATAACCTTCCTCAGAGAACTTGTTACAGAACATCTTGGTCACAACATTTATACCCGTAGTGGGGGAACTTGTGAAGCATTAAGATCTCCTTCACAAGTTCCCCCACTACGTGTATAAATGTTGTGACCAAGATGTTCTGTAACATGTTCTCTGAGGAAGGTTATAATAGCCGAAACGTAAGAACAATAAATGTATTCTTAGCCCATCTTCGTTTACCCTTCCCCACCTATCACTCTCTCATTTGTCTTAAACAATTTATCAATATATATATATATATATATATATATATATATATATATATATATATATATATATATATATATAATCCATTAACGCTCTTTCTACCACCCTTCCATCTACCATCCTCTCCCATGTGTACTTATGCTTGACTTTCTTCCTAAACATTGTATTTACTATCCTCAACTCTCTAGACACGTCACCATCATCTCTCCACTACGATTTTTTCATGGAACTCCACACTTCCCAATCACTCCATCTATTGGTTCATTTTCTACCCTAGTATTAAGATCTCCCAATACAGCTACATTGACATTTCTCCCTAATCCCTCTATGCACTCATTTAAATCCATCCAGAAAGCCCCCCTTTCCTCTACATTCTTCTCACTACCAGGCCCATATGCACTTACAAAAACCCACATCTCCCTTCCTAGCTTCACCTTCATCCACATTAACCTTGAAGAAACCTCCTTCCTCTCCACTTAATGCTTACCTATCTCTTCACCTACTAGTATATAATATATATATATATATATATATATATATATATATATATATATAATCCATTAACGCTCTATCTACCACCCTTCCATCCACCACCCTCTCCCATGTGTACTTATGCTTGACTTTCTTCCTAAACACTGTATTTACTATCCTCAACTCTCTAGACACATCACCATCATCTCTCCACTACGATTTTTTCCTGGAACTCCAAACTTTCCAATCAGTCCATCTATTGATTCATTTCCTACCCTAGCATTAAGATCTCCTCATACAACTACATTGACATTTCTTCCTAATCCCTCCATGCACTCATTTAAATCCATCCAGAATAACCCCCCTTTCCTCTACACTCTTCTCACTACCAGGCCCATATGCACTTACAAAAAACCCACATCTCCCTTCCCAACTTCACCTTCATCCACATTAATCTTGAAGAAACCTCTTTGACTCTACTAAATGCTTACCTATCTCTTCACTTATTAGTATAGCGACCCCTTTTCTCCCTCGTCCTCTCTTCACTCCTGAGAACCTCCAATCTATACTCCCAAACTCACACTCGTCCCTCCCTTTCAACTTATTTTCACTCACTGGCAACACATCCATCTTTCTTCTCACAAACATACTGCCTATCTCTTCCTTTCTAATCTCATCTGTACCACATCTAAGTACATTAAAAGTAAAGCAAATGGTACCCAGATCGGGAATTAGTGTCTGGTAAGATATGGTAACATTTTAGCAAGTGTCATCCACTCAAATAGATAAGATGGAGCAACTTCGGAAGGATAAGAAAGCCGCAGAGGGGTGGTTGACGAAGACTACAAAGAAGATAGACGTTTTACTAGTAAGAGATCCACCTGCTACCTCTTGTGAGCTAGTAGAAGTATTAAAGATGTTTGATAAAATGTTGTCTAAGCTAGAAGGAATTCAAGATCAGATATAATTAGAACTCGATCCTAACCTATCAGAAAATTACCTTGATCAGGCAGATGCAGCAAGGCATGGGGCTAGGACAAAAAGAAGACGTTGTGCTGACCAACTACAGGAAATGTGAATAACAGATTAGGATTCCACTGAATTTGCAAGTATCAACACATCTTTAGTTCATGCAAAACTTCCCAAGTTATAATTACCAAAATTCAATGGTGAGATTACTCAGTGGCAGCGTTTCTAGGACCAATGTTCATCACACATACAGGACACAGATTTGCCGGTAATTAGCAAATTTATATATTTATTGTCACTATTAGAAGGTCCTGCTCAAAATGTGGTGTAAGGAGTGCCACACACCAGTGCCAGCCACAAGACTGTTCTTGATCTTCTAAAGGAACGTTTTGGAAAGACTGAGCGTATCATTCATGCACATGTCCAGGCTTTTCTTTCTCTGCAGGTACCAGTCGAACAAGGTGGGAACTACATTGCACAGTTGTGGATACTCCGAGATGAAGTAGTAAAAAATATTAGGAGCTTTGAAGGTAATAGGCAAGCAGTGTGAAGTTCTCTTGACTTCCATAATTGTTTCCAGTCTCCCAACTGATTTAAGACTAAATTGGTCAAGAGTCTGTGTTGGCCATGAAAGTGACCTTGAGTGGTTACTAAAGTGGTTGAAAAAGGAAATAGATATACTAGAGAAAAGTGACATGTACAAGAACCATACCAGTAGTTCTGTTCCTAAGCCTATTGCGAGAAATGTGGAGAAGAGAGTTAATAGCAAGGGAAAGTCAGGTCGATTTACAGCCTCTGCTTTACATTCCATTTCAACAACAGATAGTGTTAGTTGTGTCTTTTGTAATAAGAATAATAATACATCTGAAAAGTGTCACAAGTCTTTAGCATTAAATGGCCAACAGAAAGTTGAAAAAATAAAAGAATTAAATATTTGTTTCAGATGTTTAAATCTGGGACATTTTTTCTAAAAAATTTACGGTCAAATGTGACAAATGACAAGTTAATTATAATGTAACAATGTGGGGTGTGAATTTAAATATAACCCCTCAAGTAAATGATCATTCAAATGGTTCCTCTACACTTGTTATGCTGTCAGGCCATTATAGCAGTAAAACTGTAGTACAAACTGCAAAGGTGAAGATCTTGAATAAGAAAGGAGATATTTTCCATGCAAAATTACACTTTGACATTGGTTGTGATCGCACATGTGTCACTTATAACAGTGTAGAGAAATGTGAACCTGATTGGGTTACTAGAACTTAAGTCTCTTATAGTAGTTTTGGTGGTCATACATCTGGCAAGGACATACAAAGTAATGTATACACATTATAGGTGTTGAATGATAAAGGGGAACCTATTCCTGTTTATGCTGCAAGCATTCCCAAAATACGTAACCCACTAGTAAGACCATGTTTTAGATGATTTTTATAATTTAGATTTAGCAATTGAGTTTGATAATAATTCTCCTGTTGAAATGGATATTCTCATTGGTCTAGACTACTATTAGAGCCTCATAACTCCTAAGGATTCCATACAAGTAGGAACTACTATTGCCATGAAATCTGCGTTTAGGTGAATTTTGTCTGGAAATATTGGTAAATGTTATGATAATTCTAATGTTTCAGGTATGCTTTCTAATTTAGCCTTTATGTCTTCCTCCTCCCAGCTCTTATGTATATCTGAGTTATATGATTCTGATATGTCAAACTTTTGGGATTTAGAAACAATTGGCATTTCTAGAAAATAATCTAATCCATTTATTATTTGCTCCACAGACCTGTACTAAAATTAAGTAGTAGTACTACTAAGATACGTCTAGTGTTTGATGCATCTGCTGAGGGAACCAATGGAATCTCTCTAAATGATTGTATGGTTACAGGGCCCTCTCTTAATCCAGATTTGGTTGAGATATTGATCAGATTTAGGGATTGGCCGTATGTGGTTACCGATGATATGGTTAAAGCGTTTTTTGCGAATTAGTGTAAAAAATCAGGATAGAAATGTACTTACATTTTTTATGCCTACTAAAGATGGAGTGAAACATATGAGAGTCAATAGAATTATTTTTGGTAACACTCAAGTCCATTTATTCTGAATGACACTATTAAATATCATTTAAGTAAATACCCTGATTGTGAAGTTGTTCAAGGTTTGAAAAGAGACATGCATATTGATAATTGATTCAATGGAGCCAATACTGTAAAAGAAGTAGCTAGCAAGTATAGCATAGCATATGATATTATGGCTGATGCCAATATGTCTCTTGAGAAACTTTCCTCTAATAGTGTTGTAATAAATTCTAAGTTTAGAAGAAAAAAATGCAAATTGTAAGGGATGATGAAGTTAATACTGTATTAGTGGTCTAATGATACTGATGTATTTTCTTATTCTGGTTTCAGTTTTGATTCTACTGTTGAAGTTTCATATACTAAAAGAACTGAACTGAGTTTGATAGGTAAGATTTTTTACCCTTGTGGATTTATCAATCCCTTTATTATGTATGCCAATATTTTATTTCAGGATATTTGGAAATCAGGTTTATCTTTGAATGAAAGGTTACCAGTTGACTTGGAAATCAAAATTAAGAATTGGATAGAAAGTAGATGTTATTTTGCTAATGTACCTTGAAAAGGTATTAAATATATCGAGATTCATGGATTTTGAAATGCCGCTGAAAAGGGTTTTAGGGTTTATGTATACATTAAAGTTCGTATCAATGATAATGGTCAATCATCATTGGTCATAGCTAAAACTAGAGTAGCGCCAATTCAGAAACTCACCATTGCTTTGTGCTAGACTTGTAAGATTTATTGTAAATTATTTAGATTTTGAGAACAAACCTAAAATTGTATATTAAACAGATTCCATTATTGTTTCAGGGTGGATAAGGAGTAATTTAGTGATAAGAGATGTATGTGATAACAATAGAGTTAGAAAGATTCAACAGTTGACCCCTGCAAGTCTTTGGCATCACTGTTGGGGAGTAGATAATCCTGCAAATTTAATGACTCGAGGTTTGTTAGCAGAAGAACTTGTAGACAATGACTTCTGGTTTCATGGTCCTAGTAAATTTGTAGATCCCGTATTCATTATTCAAGATAGTGATATTCATACACACCATGATGTGACTGCGGACCATGAACTTGAAGATGACTTAGTATGTCTAACTCTTCACTTTGCTACTTCAACGTTTGGTGTAGAAAGGTACAATAATCTTAATAAGCTATTAAGAATTGTTGGATATATTTCAAGGTTTATACACAATTGTTAAGCTAAGTCATAAGAAATAATAATTTCACTGCTGAAGATTTAGACAGTGCTAAGACAAGATTAATTTATGTTATTCAGAGAGAAGCTTTTTCCATTGAAATTCAGGTTTTGCCTAATCAAAGGTCAGTCTGTAAGAATTCTAAATGAAGAAATCTAGGCCCAATTTTCTGATTTGAGTTATGATTCTAAACACCCAATAATTCTTCCTAAAGGACAATTTTCTATGCTTTTAGTGCAGTTTCAATATAAGTTTTGAAAACATATTTCTGTTAATAGTATTATTTCATTACTGAAAACTGAATTTTATATATTTGGTTTCAGGAGAATGACCAAAACTGTATTAAAAGAGTGCTAAAGTTGTTGTAGGCATGACAGCCGTCCATGCAGTCGACGAGCTGCACCTTTGACAGATCTGAAAGTTACCACATTTTTCTGTTACAGGGATAGATTATGTTGGCCCATTACATAGTGCTGATTTTCCAAGAAAGAAATTTTATATGTTACTTTCCGCTTTTGCTGTAGTTGGGGCAGTACATTTTGAACTCACAGAGTATATGTCATTGGTTGATTATATGTTGGCTTTAGAGAGATTTGTAGCTCATAGAGGTATTCCAAGTGTAATTTATTCTGATAATGCAAAAACCTTTGTTGTATCATTCATGGAATTACAAAGGGTATTTGTACCCTTAGCACCGAAGAGAATATTTAATGTGCCAAGGTCTCCATGGTGGGGAGGATGGTTTGAGAGACTTGTTGGGTCAGTTAAGTTAGCGCTAAGAAAGACTTTAGGAGTAAAATATGTAAAGCAGAAGTAGAGACATTTGTAAGTGATGAACCAGATGTACACTATTCTATAACTCCTTCCCATTTTGTTATTGGCAGAACTATAACATATAAACCCCCTTGTTGATGTCGAACCACATACTGTAATTTCTGAAGGGTTAATTAGTCAAACAGAGTTTGGGACTCAAAGATTAAAACACTTTTGGAATATTTAGGAAAAAGATATATAGCAAATCTCCCTCCTGTTGTAAAAGGATTTCACCATAAATGTAAATTAGAAGTTGGTAGCATTATACTTATCAAGGAAGACAATATGACTAGATTGCAGTGGCCTATTGGAGTGATTGTAAATGTATTTCCTGGAAAGGATGGTTTAATTCGTAGTGTATATGCTAAAACTAGAAAGAGTGTACTTAACAGATCAATTCAGAGACTGCATGATTTGGAGATAAATTCTTATATGCCTAATGTTTTAAAGGATACTTCTGAACCAGTAGTTGGTAATCCTGAAGTAGAAATAGATACAACTACTGATGAGTTATCAGATCAGAGTTTTACCACAAATGTTATTGATGATAACGTGTGTTCAAGGAGAGGTCGTCTCATTAAGAGGCCTGAAAAACTAGATTTATGAACTATCTATACTATGAAGGTAATAAATAATTTTAATTGATTTGCATATTTATTATATGTGCTTTTATTATATGTCCATGCTATGAAGGTAACGAATAATTTAAAATTATTTACATATTTATTATTATATGCTTAGGAGGTCATGATTTACTCTGTGTTGATTTCAAGAAGGGTTGTCTAAGTGAGTACAAGGTCTACCTCACCTACTTCTTAACTTATTGCGTATTCTCCCTTTATTGAACTATAGTTAACTTGTGGAAACAAGTGGCTTTGCCTCTTATCGTGCGGAGAATGTTAAAGATTGTATGGGCAAGGTTTCCTGAGTTTATTTTGGTTTGGCTATGAAGTCATTGCAAGTTTTTAGTTTAGAAGGGGGAATGAAGACATTCCATAACTATCTCATTTGTAATGTCGTACATTTATTATTTGATCCTTAGTGAACTTTTAATAGATTAAAATATTATAAGAACTTTATTCATGATTTGTCATACTCAAGAAAAATTCAATTTGTTAAATATCTGTATGTTGGAGACAATTGTCGGAAAATTTTAATAAGACTACATTGTCGTTATTAAGTAAATAGACAAATTCAAAAAGAAAACAAGATGAGTTTAATTGCCGGCCCATGAGATTTTTTTTTTTTTTTTTTTTTTTTTTTTTTTTTTTTAAGAACTGTTCTCAAGCAGAGCACAATACTCTTTCATCAACCCTATCTCCCAACTCCCTTTCTACCCCCGTTCTCCTCCTCACCTTCCCATTTCTCATTCTATCCAGCCTAGTAACCACTATCATATTTCTCAGGCGCCTCATCTCAAACACATTGAAATTCCTCCTTTCTTCCTCCCTTATGTTCCATGTTTGTGCCCCATACAGTACTGTCGGCACAATTACTCCTTCATACAATCTTTTCTTAGCATCCATTCCCAAATGTCTATTTCTCGTTACACTTTTTAATCCCCCAATGCATTTACTTGCCTCTCTCAATCTACATTCCATATATAACTCCACTCCTCCCTTTCCTTCTACATTCGTACCCAAGTGTTTAAAACTACACACTCTCTCTAATCTCTCTCCCTTAACACTCACTTCCATCCTGCTGCCATTTTCTCTCTTTGTACATCTCATCACCTTATTTTTACCCACAATTATCTTCAACTCCCATCTTTCGCACACCTTCCCAAACTCTGTCGCTAACTTTCTCAATCCCCCTGACCCTGCTACAAGTGCAGTATCGTCAGCAAACAACAACTGGCTTATTTCTTAATTTTCTCCATTTTCTTTAATCGTCTCCAATCTCTGTATTTACTTCTCGCACCACCCCATTCATATATAAATTGAACAGTCAGGGTAACATAACACATCCCTGATGAAGTCCCACCTTTACCTCAAACCACTCACACTCTCCATTTCTAATCGTCAATGGCGGTTCTTATCAGGTATTACATCGACGAAAATTCATCAAGGTTTCGTACCAACCTAACCACTAGCTACCTATGAGTTGGGTTTAGTTCGCCGTAAAACAAGTTAGGACGGCAGTTAGCAGTCGATTTTTTTCTTCGAGAGTTAGATAACCTTCCATGTTGGAGAATTTCAGAGTCCCTGTAGGTCAGTCGGTAGAGCTTCGGCCTATCGTCACGCAAGGCCCCGGTTCGAGTCCAGGGGCGACTGTCGGAGTTATTTGATTGATATACGCCGTCAATGGTGATTCTATTCAGGTATATATATATATATATATATATATATATATATATATATATATATATGTATATATATGTATATATATATATATATATATATATATATGTGTGTGTGTGTGTGTGTGTGTGTGTGTGTGTGTGTATGTGTGTGTGTGTGTGTGTGTGTGTGTGTGTGTGTGTGTGTGTGTGTGTGTGTGTGTGTGTGTGTGTGTGTGTGTGTGTGTGTGTGTGTGTGTGTGTGTGTTATTGTCAGGTCAGGGTATGTCCCTGCTACTGGTAAAATGTAACCCGGTACAACCTGCCGCATGGGTAGATGGGACCCAGCCCAGTAAGGCAACTCATCTAGGAGAAGGAAAACTCTGACCCCAAACCTCCACTGCCTTGTGGATTACCCACCAAGGGAAGTGCTTCGGGAGTAAACCCTGAGGAAAAATCCGGAGATGGAGTCCCTAAGGCGGTTCGATGCTGACCTCAGTAACGTTCCGGCAACTCCTGCGACACTGTTGGTGCCCAAAATGTACCAGTTCTTGCTGTTCCTTTGGAACCATCTTCAGTGTGGAGAGGGGGGATCTGCTTATCTTCCATAATATTCTGCCCAGGCTTGCGCCCTGGAGAGGTCACTCCAGCTTCGCTTCACAGCGTTGAACCAACACGGGAAACAGCAGTTACCGGTTATAAGTCACAATGTTCGATTGGCGTAGAATGTGGCGCCATGGGCTGCTTCCGACGGTGGGAAAGATCCTCGGATCTTACTGGACAGCTACCGCCCGCCTATAGCTGGGCAGCCCCCAGTCAATAAGGTGTTGTCCCGCCACAGCCTGCCTTCCTCATTGGGTGCTTGGGGATTAGGATTAAACCGACAAGCAGGCTGCAAAACCCGCACCAGGCAAGAACTCAAGAAACTCAAAGAACAGGTGCCCAGTCCTAAAACTGGGAAGCTGGAACGTCCGAACGATGACACCCGGACTGTCCGAAGACCTTCAAAGAATCAGTGATGCGAGAAAAACAGCTGTCATCAGCAGCGAGCTGCTGAGACTACAGGTAGACATAGCAGCTTTACAAGAGACTCGCCTTGCCGACAGCGGAACCCTCAAGGAGAAGGAATTCACTTTCTTTCGGCATGGGAAGAGTGCAGAGGATAGAAGTGAGCATGAAGTTGGATTCACTGTCAGGAACACTATGCTGAGTATGGTCGAACCAGGAGACAAGGGATCTGAACGCCTGATGACACTCCGCCTCCACACCTCCAAAGGTCCTGTCACTCTCGTCAGCGCCTACGCTCCCACTCTGACATCCACAGCAGAAGCAAAGGACGAGTTTTACATCAACATCAGCAACATCGTGAAGAACATACCCCCCATGGAACATGTCATCATCCTGGGAGACTTCAACGCTCGAGTGGGTGCCGACCATGACTCCTGGCCTTCCTGTCTTGGACATTTTGGAATTGGCAAGATCAACGACAACGGGCAGCGCCTGCTGGAGTTTTGCTCCTACAACAGTCTCTGCGTGACCAACTCCTTCTTCCAGACCAAGCCTCAACACAGGGTGTCATGGTGTCACCCTCGCTCAAAGCACTGGCATCAGCTGGACTTGATCCTGATCCGTCGTAGCAATATCAAGCTTGTGCAGATTACCCGCACTTACCACAGCGCAGACTGCGACACCGACCACTCTCTCGTCTGCTGCAAGATCAGGTTACAACCTAAGAAGCTTCACAAGTCCAAGCAGAAAGGCAAACCTCGCATGAATAACACGGGTATGCATCTCCCTGAGAAAGTCGAAGAGTTTGCCAAGTCCCTTCAAAAAGCTCTGTCCGTCGAACACCAGCACTGCTCTGCAGCTGAGAAGTGGAACCACCTCCGCGATACCATTCAGAAAATAGCCCTTGCAACCTTTGGGAAGAAAACCTCCAAGAACAACGACTGGTTTGACGCTAAGTTCAGTGAGATGTCCCCTGTTATTGATGCAAAGCGTGCTGCCCTTGCTGAATACAAGCGCTCTCCCAACGAGAAAACCTTGCAAGCACTCAGAGCAGTAAGAAGCAAAGTGCAACAAACTGCAAGACGTTGTGCAAATGAATACTGGCAACAGCTCAGCGATTCCATCCAGTTTGCAGCTGTTTCGGGTAACATCAGAGGAATGTATGAAGGCATCAAGACAGCTCTAGGCCCACCACAGAACAAAACAGCCCCCCTCAAGTCTACCAGTGGGGAAGTGATCACCGACAAGGGCAAGCAGATGGACAGATGGGTGGAGCACTACTCTGAGCTCTACTCAAGAGAGAACACCGTTGCCCCCTCAGCCCTGGATGCCATTGAGCCCCTGGCTATCATGGAAGAACTAGATGCTGAACCGACCATTACTGAACTCTGCAAAGCAATCGACAGCCTAGCAAGCGGCAAAGCACCTGGCAATAATGGTATTCCCCCTGATCTCATCAAGTGCTGTAAAAACACTCTACTGCAGCCCCTCCATGACGTCCTATGCCAGTGTTGGAAAGAGGGAGCCGTGCCGCAAGATATGAGAGATGCCAAGATTGTCACCCTCTACAAGAATAAGGGTGAAAGGAGTGATTGTAACAACTACAGAGGCATCTCACTCTTGAGTATTGTTGGGAAACTCTACGCCCGCGTCGTGCTTGTGCGTCTCAGTGTGGCTTCCGAGCAGAACGGTCCACAGTGGACATGATATTCTCCCTTCGTCAACTTCAGGAGAAATGCAGGGAACAACGCAAGCCCCTCTACATAGCCTTTATAGATCTGACTAAGGCCTTTGACCTGGTCAGCAGGGAAGGGCTGTTCGACATCCTTCCAAAGATCGGTTGCCCTCCAAAACTCCACAGTCTCATTAGATCCTTTCACGATGACATGAAGGCATCGATCCTGTATGAAGGCAACATGTCCAACCCATTTGACATCAAGAGTGGAGTCAAGCAAGGATGTGTACTGGCTCCAACCCTCTTCGGCATTTTCTTTGCTATGCTCTTAAAGCATGCTTTTGGAACATCAACAGAAGGAGTGTACCTTCGCACAAGATCTGACGGTCGACTTTTCAACCTGGCTCGACTGAAAGCAAAAAGCAAAGTGACTGAGATAGCCATCAGAGACATGCTTTTTGCTGATGATGCCGCTGTCACCTCCCACAATGAGCAAGAACTCCAGCGCCTCATGGACAGGTTTTCCCAGGCCAGCAAAGACTTCGGAATGACCATCAGCCTAAAAAAGACCAATGTGCTGAGTCAGGATGTGAACACTCCACCAGCTATCTATATCGACGACTACCAACTCGAAGTCGTACACCAGTTCACATACCTGGGATCCACCATCAGCGACAACCTGTCCCTTGACGCCGAGATCAACAAGCGCATCGGCAAGGCTGCTACGACCCTAGGACGCCTCACCACCCGCGTCTGGGAGAACCAGAAGCTGACAACGTCAACTAAGATGGCAGTGTACAACGCGTGCATTGTCAGCACTCTCCTCTACGGCAGCGAAACATGGACGACCTACTCGAAGCAGGAGCGCAAACTGAGTAACTTCCATCTGCGCTGCCTTCGCCGCATCCTTGGCATCCGCTGGAGTGACAATATTACCAATGCCCAGGTACTCGAGCGAGCAGGTCTTCCCACCATATTCACATTGCTAAGGCAGCGCAGACTTCGATGGCTCGGCCATGTGCGAAGGATGGAAGATGGACGCATCCCCAAAGACATCCTTTACGGTGAACTTATCTCCGGCAAGAAAAACGTTGGTCGACCCCAACTGCGCTACAAAGATGTCTGCAAGCGTGATATGAAAGCCCTGGACATCAACACTGAGAACTGGGAAGAGTTAGCAGCCGCCCGCAGCAAATGCCGCAGTGTTCTTCACAAGCAGCTGAAGTCTGGAGAGGAAAAAATTCTGACCACAGCCAGTGAAAAGAGAGCCAAGCGGAAGGCACACACCCCAGCAGCCACTCCAACAAGCCACACATGCAGCAAATGCGGCCGAGACTGCCACTCCCGCATCGGGCTCACCAGCCACAGCCGTCACTGTCGCTAGCAAAATCATGACTTTCTCCGGCGCAATATCCATAGTCGATATCGACTGACGGAGGCCTACTATATATATATATATATATATATATATATATGTATATATATATATATATATATATATATGTATATATATATATATATATATATATATACACACATATATATATGCTAATAAGAACACGGGTACGTGTGTTCACTTATGCAAAGTAGACCACTTGGTAAAAAAAAACTAACGAAGCAGAGCGCTTTCGTATATTACATCTTCAGTGCAACAAGTACTTGTTGCACTGAAGTACTTGTGCTTGTTGCACTGAAGATGTAATATACGAAAGCGCTCTGCTTCGTTAGTTTCTTTTTTCCAAGTGGTCTACTTTGCATATATATATATATATATATATAAATAAATATATATGTATATATATGTATACACACACTACGTATATGCATATATATGTATGTATACGTATATACATATAGTATGATCAGACATGACAGAATTGAATAGACAAGAGAAATAGTTTAATTCACTAAACAAGCAACTGATACAATTAAAGTGCTTATAATTGGTCACAATGTGAATAACTAATACTTGGTTGACATCTCTATTGCTTTTTCAATGCAAGAACCCTTCTAGGCATGCTAGTGATTATTTCACGAATATCATCTTGAGGAATTTCTTACCATGTTTCCCGTTGTAATCCTAAGAGTTCGGACTTTGAAGATGGCTTCCTGTTCTTTTTGCGAAGTTGTCGGTCTAATATGCCCAGATGTGTTCAGTAGGGTTCATATCCAGGGACTGACTTGACCATGGAAGTTTCCTGATTCCATTTTGGCTCAACCAATTTTGTGTTGCTTGAGCAGTGTGAGAAGGAGCTCCATCTTCCATAATTAGGGAGACATTTTTACTCATTCTACAACTGGAGAATACTGGAATGAGTCCTTCCTTTAATATAGAAACATATTTGTTTGAATTGATGTTTCCTTGACACTCCACACCATTATTGAAATAACCCCATGTTTCACTGTTGGCTCCAGTCTTTTGAGGTCAAATTCTTAACTACAGAGTCTTCAGACCCACATTCTTCCACTGTCAGAAAATAATGCGATTCGTGATTCATCAGAGAAAATTATATGGCTCCAAAAGGCCGCAGGTCTTTCCATCATCACAACAACAAATCCTTTCTGCGCTTGATACTGATTGGACGAAAGAGTGATTTCCTTCTTGCAGCTCTGCTATAGTAACCCAGCTTGTGGAGATACCTGGCTGCTCTTCTGGGACTGACATCAGGTTGTGCTGCTATGTCAGAGGCCTTGCAACGTGGATCCTCTTCGACATTTCTTTTGACAAGACGCAAGGTTCTTTTTGAGGGCCCGGAACGACCTGAATGAGGTTTTGTGCCCTTCTTGCCATCTCTGGTGAATTGTACGATCATTTTATTAACAGTAGAAAGGGGTATTGACAGATTTTCATATATTTTGCGTTGACTAAGTCCACCTTCATGTTGACCCACATTATGACCTCGCTGAAATTCAGATAGGTCTACTGCTCTTTTGGTTCATGTCATGCTTGATATATCTTGTATGTAATCTGAAACATAAATCTAGGTAAATATAACATGTTACGTAAATTTGAATACCATTAAACATTAAACAAGAGCAGAAATGCATTTTTCTTAGTACCTATACAATTTTGCTATGTCTGTGTATATATATAATATGGGTGGCCGATAGCAGTGGGTTCGAATCCTGCATGCGACTGTCATAAAAATTATCGGATTGATGTCGCTGTTACTAGCGAATTTCTCTCATACACACACACATATATATATATGTGTGTCTGTGTGTGTGTGTGTGTGTGTGTGTGTGTGTGTGTGTGTGTGTGTGTGTGTGTGTGTGTGTGTGTGTGTGTGTGTGTGTGTGTGTGTGTGTGTGTGTGTGTGTGTGTGTGTGTGTGTGCGTGTGTGTGTGTGTGTGCGTGTGTGTTTGTGTGTGTGAAAAATCCCATTATCGGAGAAAGTAAACGGACGAAGAATAGAATTAAATGTATATTTCGACAACTCCCTATGGCCCTCTTCAGCAGATTCTGAATTCTGAATTCCTAGGAAAGACCACCCGCTTGCGCGGGATCAGTTTCTGTGGGAGGGGAAGAATGTCTGTAAGAAAATGAAAAGATAGTAGCGTATAAAAGAGGGCTATTGCCACCGGGCGAATTAGCGAGCGATTTGGGGCAGTTGGTGGTCGTGGCTCGGGAGAAATGAACTGGGAGCTTGGTTGGGGGCGCCGACGCCGGGATTAGGATCACCAACGAAAGTTTAGAAAATGGTAGGAGGCGTAGTACTAGTAGAGAAAGGTGGAAAAATTGAAAAATCTTTAGTGGGAGGTAAACTGAAATGAGAAGATGTACTAGAAGAGAAAGTTAGAAAGGAAGCGAAATTTAGTAGAAGAAAAAGTAAGTGTAGATGTTTGTGCGTGTGTCATGGCTATGTTCGTGAGAGGTGTGTGTGTGTATCTTACGGGAAGTGAGTAGAGTTCACTTCCCGTGTGTAGAGCGCGTTCCTGATAAGCCACAGTTGGGGCCTGAGTAGCCTGCTTTTCCCCAGGTTTGGTTTGAGATCCTGTAGAGTTGATCTAGTGGCGGTGTGAGGGGGGTGGGGCCAGCCGGGCGGTGTAAAACCCGTCTGCCGACGTCAACGAAGAGGTCGGCCGGCAGCAGCAAAGGAGATATATCTCCTAGCCACCACCGGCGAGCGTGTAGAGCGCGTTCCTGATAAGCCACAGGTGGGGCCTGAGTAGCCTGCTTTTCCACAGGTTGGGTTTGAGATCCTGTAGAGTTAATTCAGTGGCGGTGCGAGGGGGGGGGCAGGCGGGCGGGTGTTGTATTATCTCTCTCCTTCCAATCACAACTCTGAAAGCAGAGAATTACGTGATTGGGAATTGTGTGTAAAATGTCAGTGTAAACTCGCTCGCCAGCGTCAGCGAAGAGGCCAGCGTTAGGTTGCGGGCCGGTTGGACGGAGAGGCGTCCCAATTCCTCTTCGTCGACCAGCCTGCGAGCAGGTGAGGGTTCTGTGTTAGAGACGGTTTGGGCCTCTGCTAAGCCAACGAGCAAGTTGTGCGTGTGCATCTTTTCTTACAAGCACTACTCTGAAAACAGATAATTACGTGACTTGGGAAATGTGTGTATTTGTCTTGGTGTAAACCCGCCTGCCGACGTCAACGAAGAGGTCGGCCTGTGCCAGACCGGCAGCAGCTAAGGAGATATATCTCCTCACCACCACCGGCCGGCGAAGATTCCTGGGCGTTTGTTGAGAGAGCTGGAGTGTAGAGACGTCTGACCTCTAGGAGCGCTCTATTGATTCTCTCCAGCAGATAGTTACATGGTGTACAAGTAGGAGTTATATAGTCAATACAAAGGGATACAAAGGGGACATGAGAAAGTGGCTCAAGTAACTCTGTCTTGGTAGCGATTGCTGTCTTCCAGGCCATCTACATTGGGCAAAAGTTTTTTAATTGTTCATGTTGTTAAACATATTGATGACCATTGTCTTTTTGATGTATTATAATTTGCATCATTTTTAATCAATGATGACTCAATGATCTTCCTCCGGAAACTGCACTTGGAGTTGTAGA
This sequence comes from Oratosquilla oratoria, assembly GCF_046742065.1. Lineage (NCBI taxonomy): Eukaryota > Metazoa > Arthropoda > Malacostraca > Stomatopoda > Squillidae > Oratosquilla > Oratosquilla oratoria. Next base: position 48,704,533 of record NC_134808.1, read on the forward strand.
TGATTTCTGCTTTATCCCAATTTATGCGATCGTTTTTCATTGTATGTAGAAATACGGCAGAATTTTCTTGTGCATATTTCACGGAGTTCTTGTGTTCTTTGATTCTTGTTTTGAGGTCTCTTCCCGTTTGGGCCCAATAAATTAGTTCACAATCTCTACAAGGTATTTTGTAGACTCCTTGGCTGTCATCCGTCTTAGCTCTATGATGGACATTTACCACTTTGCTGAAAAGGCTGTTGGGATAGTTGAACACGACGTTTATTTTGTCGTTACATACTTTTGAAATGTCTTATATTGGGTTATTAAAAGGTAGAGTGATACATTTCTTATCCCAAACGAATTTACTATTAGTGTTAGAAGTAAATTTGTAAAAACTTATTTTAGCTTTGCTAAGCGCATTTGATAGGAATCAATTTCGATAACCTATTTTTGTAAGCTGGGAATGTATTGTGCTAATTTAGTTTCTAAAAAGGGTTGACTGCAGATTATGTGGGCTCTAAGAAATAGGCCCGAAGCTACACTGTATTTAATTTTGTCTTGGTGATGGATGAAAAAATGTAGATAGCTTCCTGTATGTGTAGGTTTTCTATACACTGTGAAGGACAGTTGATTCGCACGTCTGATCACCAAAATATCGAGAAAAGGTAATTTGTTATTGTCTTTCCTTCTACTTTAAATGTAATTGTTGATGCTAACATGTTGAAATTAGCAAGAAAAATTTCAAAAGATCCCAATTTTTCATTCCATACCGTAAAGACTTCGTCCACATATTTGTACCAGAGCATCTTTGATGGCTTGATGTCCGGTAATAAGAGTCTCGAAAAACTCCATGTACAAATTTGGAAGTACTGGAGAGAGACTGGATCACATACTACATCCAAATTTCTATTCTTCGTCTGTTTACTTTCTCCGACAGTGGGATTTTTTCATCTTACCTGTGTGTCACGACATAGCCCTCTCTGATTTACGCCCACGATGGAACCCTCTTCGTCGCTTTATCTTCTCTTCAATCAATTAGGACTCAAGCAAGCATACCGGCAGTTTGAATCTTCCCTAATAGCCAACAAAAAGAGATAGAAACAATATCAGTTTTTGACCAACTGCCTAGAAGAACAAGTATGCCCAAACTCCTTCAGGTTCCATAAGCATTGACAGTTGGGCTATAGCTTTCCGACCTATGTATATGGCTTCCTTAAGGAAAGCATTAAGATTGCTTCATTAGAATGTGACTCAGCATACCATCAGGTGAGAACATCTACTAGGAACCTTAAGTTCTTGTGTTCATCCTATAAAACTTATCAACATCTCTCAAGAGTAGCCCTTGGAAAAGCCTCCCACATAAACAATAACCATAAAGAAAGTCTAAATAAGAAACTTCTGAGATTGTGCAATAAAAGTGTTTGGACCAAAATTTCTCTCACAGACAACGTAATTAACTTGTCCAACACAATTCTTTTAAAATATGAATAAGAACTCTTAGGTCTTGGAATTAATTTTGCTATGAAACCTGTAGAGACACATGCACTAGACTATATTGTTGGGTTTGACAAATTCTTTGCAGCAAATGATTATGATAAAGACTTATAGTGCCTAAAAGGTGTCCTTATACAAGGTATAATAGATTACAAAGGATTACAAAGGCGGAGCATGCCGACAGGAGACCTTTTGATCCATATCTAGGTCGGATGCAAAAAAAAATAAAAAAATAAAATAATAATAATAATATTAATAATTAATCAATTAAAACTATAATAATGTAAAAATAACAAACAAAATACATAAATAAATGCATAGGTATAGTTGAATAACAAACAAAAAGGTAAATAGTAAATGATTATAAATTGACATATAATTAATAATAAATGAAAATCAGACAGACAAATTATAACAAAACAAAAACAAATAATATAACATAAATTATAATCATTACAGCATCTTACTTAGGTATTTATCTAAATGATTCTTAAAGCTTCGAACTGAAGTACATTGCACTACCTGTGCAGGAAGTTTATTCCATTCATTAACTACACGGTTGGCAAAGTTGTTTCTACCTACTTCCAAATTGAATCTATTTCCGGACAGTTTGAGACCATTGTTTCTTGTCTGATTCTCATTCAATGTGAAAATTTGGTCACTTTTGATGTTGTCAATTCCCTTTAAAATCTTAAAGACCTGTATCAAGTCACCTCTGAGTCTACGCTTTTTTAGGGAAAACAGATTCATGTGCTTAAGTCTATTTTCGTATGATTTATTTTTGATATTTGGAATCAGTTTTGTTGATAGATTAGCTGTGGATAGTCTCGCCAAGCATGAAAATGTCATTATCACCAGAGCAGACAAAGGTGGTAAAATTGTCATATTAGACCAAACAGATTATGACAAGAAAATCAGTGAATTACTATCTGACACTGGAACATACAAGCATTTAAATAAAAATCCCCTTAAAAGTACTTCTACTGAATTTATCAAGGAAAAAAAATCAGATGATATATTAAACAAATTGCTAGTTATAAATCCACAACTTCCTAGCTTTTATGGCCTCCACCTAAGTTACACAAAGAAGGAATTTCCCTCAGACCCATCATTTCCAATAGCGGATCCTGTACTAGCAAAATCTCCAAATGGCTTAGTATAGGGAAATATTATCACATTTTTATGCAGTTTTTCTGATTCACATATCAGGCATTCAAAAGATTCTAGTACATACATACATATACCAAAGGCTTTTTCCCCCTACATGGGGGATAGCCACAAAGAAAAAGGCATAGAAACAACTCCCACCCATTCCATTTCCTTTATATTCCACTCCCCTCCACCCTCCTCCCTCCCTCTTATCTTGACACCTCTTGGATGACGGGTCATCCCCGCATCCTGTCCACTGCCCTGGGTCAGAAGCAGTGTCGCAAGACACAGCACATCCACAGCAAGGCCGCTTCATAAATTCGGCGACCCCCCCTTCTCCGTTCCCTCATGCAAAAAAGAAGAAGACGGGGAGAAATCCCTTCGGGATGCGTCAATTTTCTTCTCACACATACCTCCCCACCCCCCACCCACTCCCCCTCATGCATCATAGCATCATCTATACACAACCCCTCTCCATTCACCCCTATCTTCTGTCTTCTCCCGTCCTTCCTTCACAGACATTCCTCTCTTTTGTAATGCCCCTTTCACCCCATCCATCCATCTCATCCTAGGACGCCCCCTCATATTCACTCCTTCCACCTCTGCCTTCCATTCTTCTTTTACTAATCTTTCTTCACTCATTCTTTCCATGTGTCCAAACCATCCTAATACCCTTTCATCAACCCTATCTCCCAGTTCCCTTTCCACCCTGTTCTCCTCCTCACCTCCTCATTTCTTACTCTATCTAGCCTAGTAACCCCTATCATACTTCTCAGACATTTCATCTCAAACACATTCAAACTCCTTCTCTCTTCCTCTCTCATGTTCCATGTTTCTGCCCCGTACAATGCTGTTAGTACAATCACTCCTTCATATAACCTCCTCTAAGCATCCATTCCCAAATGTCTATTTCTCATTACACTCTTCAATCCACCAAGGCATTTACTCGCTTCTCTCAATCTGCATTCTACCTTCACCCCACTCCCCCCTATCCTGCCATATTCGCACCCAAATATCTAAAACTATCCACTTCCTCCAGTCTTTCACCCTTAAGGCTCACCTCCAGCCTGCTGTCACTCTCTCCCCTTGTACATCTCATCACCTCACTTTTACCGACATTTATCTTCAGCTTCCTTCTTTCACACACCTTCTCAAACTCTGTCACTAACTTCCTCAATACCTCCTCTGATCCTGCTACAAGCGCAGTGTCGTCAGCAAACAACAACTGGCTCACCTCCCATTTTTCTCCATTTTCTTTAATCATCTCCAACCCCTGACCCACTACCCTTTCGTTCACCTCTCGCACCACCCCATCCATGTAAAGATTGAACAGCCAGGGTGACATAACACATCCCTGACGAAGTCCTACCTTTACCTCAAACCATTCACTCTCTCCATTTCTAATCCTAACACAAGCTCTACTACTCTCGTAAAAACTCTTGAATGCTCTTAACAGCTTTCCTCCTATCCCATATATCTGCAGTACCTCCCACAATGCCTTCCTATCTACCCTGTCATAGGCCTTTTCCAGATCCATAAAAGCCCAGAAAACATCCTTACCTTTTCCTATACCTTTCTCACATATCTGTCTTACCACAAAGATCTGATCTACACAACCCCTACCTGTCCTAAACCCACACTGTTCCTCACCAATTACTCCCTCTGTTCCTCTGCTAATCCTCTCAATCAAGATCCTCCCATAAGCCTTCCCAACTACACTCAACAAGCTGATCCCTCTGAAACTACTACACTCACACTTGTCCCCCTTTCCCTTGTAAAGCGGAATTATACAGGCACTCCTCCAGTCCTCCGGCACTCTACCCTCTCATAAACAAACATTAAACAACCTCACCAGCCAGTCCACCATCACTGTACCTCGTTTCTTCAGACATTCCGCATGGCATCCATCCAGACCGGGTGCCTCACCTGCTCTCATCGTCTTAACAGCTGCTTTCACTTCATCCTTTCCTATTTCTCCTCCATTTTCCTCACTCATCACTCTCATTTTCTTAGCGCTTCCCACTGCAACTACCTTTCCCTCCCTATCCTCCTTCACATTTAGCAACTCTCACTGCCTTCTCTTCCATTATCATCTCTCCATCTGCACCTTTACCTTTTCTTCTCTACTTGATTCGCCTCCTCTTTCTATTTTAATTTCCTTCCAAAACATATTTTTATTACTTTCAAAATTTTCTGTCATACTCTTACCCCATTTCACATCTGCTCTCCTCTTTGCTTCCTTTATCTTATGCTTAGCTTCCTTTCTCTTTACTTTGTACCTCTCATACGATTCCCTCATCCTAATTTGCAGCCAATCTATGAATGCCTGCTTCTTTTCTTCTACACATTTCTTTGCTTCCTCATCCCACCACTCACTACCCTTCCTTCTTTTTCCTACCACCCTCCTTGTTCCACACACCATCTTTGTACACCTTATGACTCCCTCCTTGAACCATCCCCATTCCTCCTCCACTCCTAGTTCTACTCTATCCATTACTCCCTCCCACTCCTCTTTTAGTTTCTTCTTGAACTCACTCTCCTTTTTTTCCTCATTTAAGCAGTTTGCTCTAAGTACCTCCCTACCTTCTGTCCTTTTCCTCTTTCTCCACCTATTCTCCAATCTCATTTTACCTTCCACCAGAAAATGATCTGATATTCACCCGCTCTCTCCCCTTAGAACATGTACATCCTTAACTCTTCCAACCATACTCCTGGTCATCACTATATATTCCATTAACGCTTTATCTGCCACCCTTCAATCCACCACTCTCTCCCATGTGTACTTATGCTGGACTTTCTTCTTAAATACTGTATTAGCTATCATCAACTCTCTTTCAAGACACATCTCCACCACCATTTCTCCACTACGATTTTTACCAGGAACTCCATACTTACCAATCACTCCGTCTCTTGGCTCACTTCCTACCCTAGCATTAAGGTCTCCCAATACAACTACATTGACATTTCTCCCTAATCCATCTATTCACTCATTTATATATACCCAAAAGCCTCCCTTTCCTCTACGCTCTTCTCACTACCAGGTCCATACACATTTACAAAAACCCACATCTCCCTTCCCAGCTTCACCTTCATCCACATCAACCTTGATGAAACCTCCTTCCACTTCACTACGCGCTTATTTATCTCTTCACTTACTAGTATAGCCACCCCTTCTCTCCCTCGTCCCCTCTTCACTCCTGAGTACCTCCCAGCTACACTCCCAAACTCACAGTTGCCCTTTCCTTTCATTTTAGTTTCACCCAAAGCCAGCACATCCATCTTTCTTCTCACAAAAATAAAAGCCATAACATCCATGACAGTAGCAAATTGTTAAGCTTAGATATAGTCTCATTATTTACCAACGTAGATGTAGAATATGTCCTCAGTTTCTTGGAAACCAAATTGCGTGCATTCCAAGATCCATTTCTTATTTCTGTTGCACAAATCATCAAATTAGCCCATTTATGTATTGATACAAATGTATTTCCTTTCAAAGAAATTTTTTACAGACAGAAATTTGGATGTAGTATGGGGTCCAGTCTCTCTCCAGTACTTGCAAATCTGTACATGGATTTTTCAATGCTGTCTTATTACCGGACATCAAGCCACCAAAGATGTTCTAGTGCAGATATGTGGGCGACGTCTTTACGGTATGGAATGAAAAATGGAGATCTTTTGAAAAAATTCTTGCTAATTTCAATATGTTAGCATCAACAATAACATTTAAGTAGAATGGGAAAACAATCACAAATTACCTTTTTTCGATATTTTGGTGATCAGACGTGCGGTCCAACTGTCCTTCAGTGTCCAGAACACCTACACACACAGGAAGCTATCTACATTTTTTCATCCATCACCCAGACAAAATTAAATACAGTGTAGCATCGGGCCTATTTCTTAGAGCCCTCATGATCTGCAGTCAACCTTTTTTTTGAAACTAGATTAGCACAGTACATTCCCAGCTTACAAAAATAGGTTATCCAAATTGATTACTATCAAAAGCGCTTAGCAAAGCTAAAATTAGTTTTTACAAAATTACTTCTAACGCTAATAGTAAATTCGTTTGGGATAAGAAATGTATCACTCTACCTTTTAATAACACAATACAAGACATTTCAAAAGTATATAATGACAAAATAAACGTCATGTTCAACTATCCCAACAGCCTTTTCAGCAAAGTGGTAAATGTCCATCATAGAGCTAAGACGGATGACAGCCAAGGAGTCTACAAAATACCTTGTAAAAATTGTGAACTAGTTTATTGGGCCCAAACGGGAAAAGACCTCAAAACAAGAGTTAAAGAAAATAAGACCTCCGTGAAATATGCACAAGAAAATTCTGTCGTATTTCTACATACAATGAAAAACGATCGCATAAATTGGGATAAGCAGAAATCATCTACAACTGTAAATACAGTTTCCGGAGGAAGATCATTGAGTCATCATTGATTAAAAATTACGTAAATTATAATACATCGAAAGGACAATAGTCATCAATATGTTTAACAACATGAACAATTAAGAAACTTTTGCCCAATGTAGATGGCCTGGAAGACAACAATCGCTACCAAGGTAGAGTTACTTGAAACACCGTATCATGTTCCCTTTGTATCCCTTTGTATCGACTATATAACTCCTACTTGTACACCATGTAACTATCTGCTGAAGAGGGCCACAGAGAGTGGTCAAAATATACAGTTAATTCTATTCTTCGTCCATTTACTTTCTCCGACATTGGGATTTTTTCATCTTACCTACTCGGTATGTCACAACATAATCCCCCTCTAATATATATATACATATATATATATATATATATATATATATATATATTTATATATATGTATGTATATATATGTATATATATATATGTATATATATGTATATGTATATGTATATATATATGTATATATATATAAATATATATATATGTATATATACATACATATGTGTTTCTTAAAACCATGTACTTTAATGCTCGTAGTATTAGAAATAAATTTCAAGAAATACAGGCGTATGTCAAAAGCGAAAATCTCGATATGATAGGAATAACTGAGACATGGTTAAATGGTACAGAGTTCGAAGCTGAATTTAATATTGCGGTATTTAAACACTTTCATCAGGATAGAAACCACAAGAAAGGTGGGGGTGTTCTATTGTACGTTAAAAACAATGTTCATGCTTGTGTTTTAGAGAAATTGAAACAGGATGCATATGATAGTTTGTGGGTTGAGTTAACCCAAACAAATGGTCAAAAAATGAATATAGGTGTAATATATAGGCCAAAGACATTATCATTAGCAGACGACAAACCGTTATTTCAAGAACTGTCTAGTTTCTGCAACCGGGATTGATTAATAATGGGTGATTTCAATTTTACTGACATTGATTGGATGACCCTTGAACATGGCCATATAGGTAGTCGCTTGTTTGATTTTCTTGGTGACAATTACTTAATTCAGCATGTAAAAGAGGCCACATGATATATGAAACTTACTCGATCTATTGATCACTAGCCGCGAAAGCATGGTAACTGATGTAGAAGTCGGTGAATCTGTTGCAAATAGCGATCACAATCTAGTTAGATTCAAACTCGTAAACAATTTTAGAATAGATACTTGTGCTTCTAAAATACCCGATTTCAGTAAAGCTCAGTTCATAGGACTACGTCAGGAGCTTCAGCTTACAGATTGGGAGGCAAAATTAAACGAAAAACCTGTAGATCAGAAGTGGGAAATATCTCAAAATACGCTCACTAAGATGATTCAAACTTACATTCCTTTTAAGGACAGACGTCCCCCAAATCAGGCTCGCCCAAAGTGGCTCGACAAAGAAACTGAAAAAAGTATTGCTAAAAAGACACAGGCTTATAAGAAATTTAAGTGCTCGGGTGCATATAATGACTATGAAAGTTATATATATATATCCAGAGAGATTTAAAAAAGACAATAAGAAAAAGAAAACGACAATACGAAATGAACATCGCTGATAAATCCATAGAGAATCCCAAAGAATTCTATAGTTACATTAGAGATAAAAAGGTTGTTAGGAATCATATTGGTCCACTATTATCTGCTGACAGTCAACTTGAATATTCAAATGAAGGAATGCGTAATATCTTAAACAATTATTTTAGCTCGGTATTCGTAAACGAAACACCTGAAGGTGAATTCCAAACTGAAACCTGTGAAAAGTCTAAGGTAAACTTACCACGGTAAATATAACAAAAGAAAAAATTAAAAGGTGTATAGATAAACTCAAAGTTAATAGAACACCAGGGCCTGACGGTTGGCATCCAATAATCTTAAAGGATATGAAAAATGAGATTGTTGTTCCATTATAAATTATTTTCAAGAAATCCATCATATCCGGAGATGTCCCAAGAGAATGGAAGCTAGCTAACGTTACTCCCATATTCAAAAAAGGTGACAAAAAGAAACCAAATAACTATAGGCCTATAAGTTTGACTTCAATCGTAGGAAAAATAATGGAAACTATCATCAGAGATGCTATCGAACATCATTTAGAAAGTAACCGTTTGATAAATGATAGCCAGCATGGTTTCAGACGGAAACGTTCTTGCGTGACTAACTTACTCGAATTCTACAACACAGTTATCTCGAATTATGACAAAAGAAACAATATAGATTTAATATATCTAGACTTTGCAAAAGCTTTTGATACCGTCCCACACGAAAGACTACTTACTAAATTAGCTTTGCATGGAATAAGTGGTAGCCTATTAGGTTGGACTAGTAATTGGTTGAATGGTCGAAAACAGAGAGTTGTTTTAAATGGAAAAACCTTCTGGATGGAAAAGTGTTGCAAGTGGAGTTCCTCAGGGTTCCGTTCTTGGGCCACTTCTATTCATAGTATATATAAATGATATAGACCATGGACTAAAATCTACTGTTTCCAAATTTGATGATGATACCAAACTGTGCGGAGTGGCAAATGATCACTCAAACCAATTAGATTCAAGAAGATTTAGATCAATTACAGCAATGGTCTGAAAAGTGGCTAATGAAATTTAACACAAGTAAATGCAAGGTAATGCACATAGGTAAAAATAACAGTAAGTACGATTACAAGTTATTTGGAAATTCGTTAACAAAAGTGGATAGTGAAAAAGATCTCGGCGTAATTATCAGTAACGACCTCAAATCATCCAAGTAGTGTATTTCAGCCTCTGAGAAAGCAAATAAGATTCTAGGACTGATTGCGCGATCTTTTGATTTCAAAAGTCCATCACTCATTAACAAGCTATATAAATCGTTAGTTTGTCCACATTTGGAATATGCTGTTTCCGTATGGTCACCGAATCTCATTAAATACATTGACAGATTGGAAAAAGTACAACGGCGAGCCACAAAACTGATTCCAAATATAAAAAATAATTCATACGAAAATAGACTAAAACATATGAATCTGTTTTCCCTAAAAAAGCGTAGACTCAGAGGTGACTTGATACAGATCTTTAAAATTCTAAAGAGATTTGACATCAAAAGTGACCAAATTTTCACATTGAATGAGAATCAGACAAGAAACAATGGTCTCAAACTGTCCGGAAATAGATTCAATTTGGAAGTAGGTAGAAACAACTTTGCCAACCGTGTAGTTAATGAATGGAATAAACTTCCTGCACAGGTAGTGCAATGTAGTTCAGTTCGAAGCTTTAAGAATCATTTAGATAAATACCTAAGTAAGATGCTGTAATGATTATAATTTATGTTATATTATTTGTTTTTGTTTTGTTATCATTTGTCTGTCTGATTTTCATTTATTATTAGTTATATGTCAATTTATTATTATTTACTATTTACCTGTTTGTTTATTATTTAACTATACCTATGCGTTTATTTATGTATTTTATTTGTTATTTACATTATCATAGTTTTTATTTATTATTTTATTATTGATATGATTTTTTTTCGCATCCGACCTAGATATGGATCAAAAGGTCTCCTGTCGGCATGCTCCGCCTTTGTAATCCTTTGTAATCCTTTGTATATATATATACTGTATATATATATATATATGTATATATACAGGTATATATATATATACTGTATATATATACATATATGTATATATTTACATATATATGTATGTATATATATATATATATATATATATATATATATATATATATATATATATATGTGTGTGTGTGTGTATTCACCTCGGATCTGCTGCAGCCTCTTTTCGAGACAGCCAGACACCACCCTACGGCAGTGAGCTCAGAGCTCATTATTAGCAGATCTCTGGGTAGGTCTGAGACCACTCACACTCCACACACCGGGAATGCAAGGTCACAACTCCTTGACTAACGTCCCGTACCTACTCGCTGCTAGGTGAACAGGGGCTACACGTGAAAGGAGACAAACCCAACTTGTCTCCGCCCGGCCGGGGAATCGAACCCCGGTTCTCCGGCTTGTGAGGCCAGTGCCTTACCAATCCGCCACGGGGCCGTGTGTGTGTGT
>NC_134808.1:48733136-48738136 GCF_046742065.1 Oratosquilla oratoria
AGTGACCGGAAGGTTGGAGCGTAAATAACTACGTTTTTCCACGTGCCTGTGACCTTACTTATGATGCCCATAAGCAAAAAAGACTGTGTTATTAAATATCTCGCATACCCATATATTTTCATATTGTAAGGATCAATAGATTGTCTAGTTGGAGAAAACCACAATATACTTTTGTATTTCCTTACTATATTTTTGCTTCAGTGTAATAATTAACACAGTAAACCTTCACTCTTATTCTTTTACTACCCCCCCACTTGGGCATAGGCCTTTTCGCTACCCAGAACCAACCCCGAACGACCTGAGGAAAGGGGACGGAGTCAGACGTGAATGACAAGGAGCAGTTTCCATTTATAGTCAGATATATCCATATAGACAATTGGGTGGTGGCAGCGTATACCTTGATTTTTTTTATTTCCCAAATCGTTCTTATGTGGGTATCTCTGATCACTCCCATTGGAGGTGCTCTTGGTTAAACACTAACACATCCAAATCAATCGACGGCACCACAGTGGGATTTTGTCTGGGAGTCAAGAGGGTGGGATTTTGTCTGGGAGCCAAGAGGGTGGGATTTTGTCCGGGAGCCAAGAGGGTGGGATTTTGTCTAGAAGCTCTGGCCTGATTTGCTGCTGCTCTGGTTACTGGTCCTAGGCGCTGATTAACTAGCTGGACATGTTTCATTTGTTCGCGGGGCTGCTGCTGTCTAAGGGCTTGTTGTTCGTGGAGGGGGTTATTCTTTACAGGGTGCGCGGAAGGGAGAATAAAATCGGCAGCTTGCTGTATGTTGATGGTAGGGCGCTGGCAATTAATGGATACTGCTTCTGCAATCTGCAGCTTCCTGAAGGCAGACTCCTTGTAAAGAATTTCCGTTTGGTCTAGCAGTTTCTGTAGAGGAGGCTTCATGTTGTGTGTTTCAGTGAAATGCTGGAAAATTGATCCCTGGTATCTATGGGATTGTAGGCGACGTCGCAGTGTAGAGGAGGTTCTGCCAATGGATGTGCTGGAGCCGTCGCAGCGGCCCTCCTGACATGAAAATTTGTATACAACATTGGTGGTAGCCTCACTCGGGGCCCTGGGCGCCGTGCTATTCCTCATTATCAGGGAACTAATGAGGTTAGGTTTGCAGAATATTCTCAAGTCTATGATGGCATTTCTATTAGTTGGGGTGACTCCTCTCTTGATGATATTCTTAGGGGCATCACACTCCTCGCGGTACCGATCATGAAAAGAATTATGATGGTAAACGGTGATTTTCTCCTTGGGAGGGGTGGGCAACTGGGTCGAGTCTGCAAACTGGTCCAGTTTTTTCTGTATGACTTTCTCGATGAGATGGTCTGCATAGCCGTTCTTGGTGAGGAGCTGGCGGATACGGTCTTGTTCTCTGTGGATCTCAGTTACTTGCCAGCGCCCTACCATCAACATACAGCAAGCTGCCGATTTTATTCTCCCTTCCGCGCGCCCTGTAAAGAATAACCCCCTCCACGAACAACAAGCCCTTAGACAGCAGCAGCCCCGCGAACAAATGAAACATGTCCAGCTAGTTAATCAGCGCCTAGGACCAGTAACCAGAGCAGCAGCAAATCAGGCCAGCGCTTCTAGACAAAATCCCACCCTCTTGGCTCCCGGACAAAATCCCACCCTCTTGGCTCCCAGACAAAATCCCACCCTCTTGACTCCCAGACAAAATCCCACCATCTTGAATCCCAGACAAAATCCCTCCCTCTTGGCTCCTAGACAAAATCCCACCCTCTTGGTTCCCAGACAAAATCCCACCCCTTGGCTTCCAGACAAAATCCCACCCCCTTGGCTCCCAGACAAAATCCCACCCCCTTGGCTCCCGGACAAAATCCCATACTGCACCTCTCAGCCAATGAGAGGCCAGTATTCCGTCTGAGCTAGGCAGGCTGAGCCTTATAAGCCAGCCCATCCAACCAGCGGTCATTATTCGTTGGAAGACCTTCAATATAGCAGAGCATCCTACAAAGCAGTCCTCACCCTGAAGACGCCTCACGACGAGGCGAAATACTATAGTTTCGGTGGAGTCAATAGTTGTTCAATACTATTACTATGCAAAAATATATCAGTTGGCATACACTGCGTATATTCTTTTGAGAGTCATGAATGACTACTTCCAGTCCCTCTCAGTTGCTAATAGGAAAGTATTCTCCAGATTAAAGAATACAGTCTTCAAGATTGTTAAAGCAACTAGTGCAGTTGATTTCAACCAGAATTGCCTTAGAGAAAACCTGTGCCCCAGAAATATATATATATATATATATATATATATATATATATATATATATATATATATATATATATATATGTATATATATATGTATGTATATATATATACATATATATATATGTATATATATACCCTTACACACACAGACATACACACACACACACAAGCGCACACACACACACACACACACACACACACACACACACACACACACACACACAAACACACACATACACACACACACACATATATATATATATATATGTATATATATATATATACATATGTATATACATATATATATATACACACACACGCACACACACACACTCACACACACACACACGCGCGCGCGCGCACACATGCACACACACACACACACACACACACACAAACACACACACACACACACACATATACACACACACACGCACATAAACACACAAACACACACACGCTTTTTTTCCCTTACAAGGGAGGTCGCCAAAAAGGAAAAAGCATAAAATCATTCCCACCCATTGCTTCCTTGAATACATTCCACACCCATCCACCCTCCCTCTCATTTTAGCACCTCCTGGATGACGGGTCATCCTTGCACCTTGTCCACTACCCTGGGTCAGTAGCAGTGTTGCAAAACACAGCACATCCACAGCAAGGCCGCTTCATTGAATCGGCGACCACCCCTCTCCGTCCCCCCATGCATACAGGAGAAGACGGGGAGAAATCCCTTTAGGTGCGTCAAAATTTGCTCACACATACTACCTCCCCCCCCCCATCTCCCCGCCAATTCCACCTCATGCATCACAACATCATCCACATACAACCATTCTCCATTCACCCCTGTCTTCTGTCATCTCCCGTCCTTCCCCAACAGACATTCCCCTCTTCCCCAAAGCCCCCATCACCCCATCCATCAACCTCATCCAAGGACGTCCCTTCATGTTCACTCCCTCCACATCTGCCTTCCATACCTCTTTTACTAGTCTTTCTTCACTCATTCTTTCCATGTGTTCAAACTATCCTAATACTCTTTCATCAACCCTATCTCTCAACTCCCTTTCCACCCTCGTTCTTCTCCTCACCTCCTCATTTCTAACTCTATCTAGCCTAGTAACCCCCATCATACTTCTCAGACACCTCATCTTAAACACATTCAAACTCCTTCTCTCTTCCTCTCTTATGTTCCATGTTTCTGCCACATACAGCGCTGTTGGCACAATCACTCCTTCATACAGTCTCCTCTTAGCATCTATTCCCAAATGTCTATTCCTCATTACACTCTTCAATCCACCAAGGCATTTACTCGATTCTCTCAATCTACATTCTACCTTCACCTTCACTCCACCTTTTCCTGCCACATTTGCACCCAAGTATCTAAAACTATCCACTTCCTCCAGTCGCTCTCCCTTAATGCTCAATCCCAGTCTACTGCCACTTTCACCCCTTGTACATCTCATCACCTTACTTTTACCCACATATATCTTTAGCTTTCTTCTATCACATACTCTCCCAAACTCTGTCACCAACTTCCTCAGTCCCTCCTCCGATCCTGCCATAAGCGCAGTGTCGTCAGCAAACAACAGCTGGATCACCTCCCACTTTGCTCCATTTTCTTTAACCATCTCCAATCCCTGACCCACTACCCTTGCATTTACCTCTCGCACTACCGCATCCATGTATAAGTTGAACAGCCAGGGCGACATAACGCATCTTTGACGAAGTCAAATCTTTACCTCGAACCACTCACTCTCTCCATTTCTAACCCTGCCACAAGCTCTACTACTCTCATAAAAACTCTTGACAGGTCCTAGAAGCTTTCCTCCTATCCCATATATCTGCATAACCTCCCACAGTGCCTTCCTGTCTACCGTATCGTAAGCCTTTTCCAGATCCATAAAAGCCCCAAAAGCATCTTTCCCCTTTCCTATAGCTTTCTCACATATTTGTCTTACCACAAAGATCTGATCTACACGATCTCTACCCGTCCTAAATCCACACTGTTCCTCACCAATTACTACCTCTGTTCCTCTCCTAATCCTCTCAATCAAGATCCTCCCATAAGCCTTTCCAACTACACTTAACAAACTAATCCCTCTGAAACTACTACATTCACACTTGTCCCCTTTTCCCTTGTAAAGTGGAACTATACAGGCACTCCTCCAGTCCTCCGGCACTCTACCCTCTCTCCAGCAAACATTAAATAACCTCACCAGCCAGTCCATCATCACTGTATCTCCTTTTTTTTTTTTTAGACACTCTGAATGGCATTCATCCAGACCAGGTGCCTTACCTGCTTTCATCGTCTTAACAACTGCCTTCACTTCATCCTTCCTTATTTCTCCTCCATTTTCCTCACTCATCACGGTAATTTTCTTAGCATTTCCCAATGCAGCTATCTTTCCCTTCCTATCCTCCTTCACATTTAGCAACTCCCTAAAATATTCTGCCCATAAGAACATAAGAAATAAAGGAGACTGCAAAAGACCATAAGGCCTACACTAGGCAGCTCCGTATCCATCACCACCTGTCATCCCCATCCATAAAGTTGTCTAATCGTTTTTTAAAACAACTGATAGTTTCAACGCTTACTACATGGTTACTAAGTCTGTTCCATTCATCGACCACCCTATTAGTAAACCAATTCTTGTCTATTTCCTTCTTAAATCTAAATTTGTCCAGTTTATACCCATTACTGCGAGTCCTGCCCTGTTCTTTTATTATGATGACCTTGTTTGCATCACCCTTGTTATAGCCTTTG
>NC_134808.1:48788136-48795636 GCF_046742065.1 Oratosquilla oratoria
GCTGATATATTTGAGAACTATGTCGCAATTATCATTTCTAGACGTTCAAGGTGCTCCTTGATGAGTGGAAGGATGTCTGTATAGCCCACTTCAGCAGTCTTTTCAAACATATGTCTTGCTGTTACTAACTTTCCAAAGCCTTCATTTTCCCCTTGCATGCTAGTATTAATTTTATTTAGATTCTCAAATATATCCGCCAGGTAGAAGAACTTTCTACTTCAAATTTCATCAGCCAGTTGTTCATAAAACTCAACTTTCAACTGCCACTTCACTTTCCCTGCTCGGGCCTGCACAACTAAGCTTACTTTCAAGTGTCACTTCATTTTCTTCACTTCTCACATTCGGATCGGGACAAGAGGCTTGTTTTCAATGGTTAATCTTACTCCATTATCAGTGTCTTTGACTCGTATACCTTGTGACTCATTATCAACCGCCATTCCATCTCTACCGCCTTCATCACGCATACGTTTTCTTATGAGGTACTTCTCCATGTTTTGCAAGGTTCGAACTCTACACTGGTACAATCGAAATATACACTAGCACTGAAATATACTGGTACCTCCCCCAAGTAGTGCTTCCACAACCCAGTTTCATGTTTCCATAATCCGATTGCCAAATTTCCTTAGATTTTCTTACATTTCACTCAGATATCTGTAATACATTTAATTTTGTCATTCAGTATAGATGATCTAATATTTTTGATTATATCTAATTATACCTTTCTCAAAATTTAATGCCGATTTCTGTAAATTTTCTTAAAATCTGTTTCCTTATAATAATGAAATTTCCTTGAATGTGGAAATATTGCCCCCGAGGCAGTTGGCAGATTCTGACCGCTGGGGTACGTGTGTTGCAGGTATGTTCTATGACATGTCACTATTCAAAGTCCATGTATTATGATTTTTGTAAAGCATGCCTGCTCGTCACCCTTTTCTTTCTCCTCATAAATATATTAGTGAAATGACATGTTGGCACCTGAGCAGAGCTAGTAGCAGGGGAAAGGGGTAGTAGCTTGGTGCGGTACAGACGTGGCTTATGTAATTGTATACTTTATAGTGTTCGTCCCCTATTTTAAAAGACATGTGAACCTTGTAATTATATCTTAATAATAATAACTAATCTATGTCTACCAATAGGTTCTATCTTGTTATATTTTCACTCGCTCATTATACATTTTATAACTTAAATGTAAAAATAAGACTACCAGAGACAAGGCACAGCCCTAAGTAAACATACATATCAAAAAAATTACGTGGCGCACTTAGGGGATAGTCTCGGCGCACAGTTTAAGAGCCACTGACCTAGAGTCACGTATCATTCATTCATAATTGTAGACTTATTTCCACTGTAAGGAGATTATTTGTAATCGTTAATGGTTGCGATTACATAAGTTAAACTCCAAGCCGGAGTTTCTTCTATTTATCAACAATAATCTGGGTTTTGAACAACAGATTATTAATAGGCCATTTGGACAAAATACACTAAGTGCCGAGCTTTCACCTCGACACTGCCTTGGGCAGATGCCTGCCCTCTGCCAGGTGCGTGACCTAGGCAGATTGGGAAAGCGAAGTCAGCAAGAGGGGAATTGCTCAACACGAGTACCATGTCGCATGCGTGTGGATCACGTGCGTGGTAGGTGATGGTTGCATATTTGTAATTTTCTAATTTTACGATTCCTCCTCTCTGCTACCACACTTGAATCTCTTCTTTGCCTCTTCTATTACCTATGCTCGTATTGTCCACAAGGATAGCAGCGCTGATTATGATAGGTGGTGAAATGCAAGGGCCTTTGTAAGCAGAATGTTAAATCTGTCTCGATTAAATCCTTTCCGCACCGGATGATATTTGTCTTTTATATTTTTGCAGCCGTTTGGTTATTTCATTGATATCCATGACACCTTATTGATACGGAAAGGATTCATAATTCAACAGTGCTAGTTTGTCCAAGAATCACCAAGGATCGCATTCCCATGTTTATGTTCATGAACCTAAAAAAAAAGATCTACAGTAGATATCCGCTGAACATACAAAATATACATTTCCCATCATTGTCAACAGGCTGAATATAATGCTCATAGTAATTATTATGATGATGTCGCTTTAGAGAATTCTAACTTTATAAATCCTTGGGTATCAGACTTGAGCTAAATTTTTTACAAGTAGCACCAAAAACCAAAAACCCATAATTACTAACGATGCCTGACGATTTTGTTCAATGTTAAAGTGTTTCCCAGGAAACTAAAGTGGAGCAATACATCATTATGGCATCAATCATAAATTAGTTTGAGAAACCCTGTTCTGTAGTCGTTTGTTCAATCTAAACGTTTTGTTCCAATGTAAAACAATTTTGTTACGTTTAGAGAAATTCTTTTATGTGTTAGTGACTTTTAAACTACAGAAACTACAATTAACCTCATGAAAAGTTCTATCTACTCAAGAATGTTGTTATATTTAACGTCAAGCAATTCTGTTCAACCTGGAGTACGCTCTATATACATTCGTTAGTTTCTACTACCGTAACATACTATGATTTCGTGTATATTAATCTACAATGCTATCTCCTCGTGTTGACTCAGATTTTCTGCTCCAACTTGCTGCTGATTGGTTCTTTGCCATCTTTTCGTCAACCATAATTCCTGGTTCCTCCTACCTCTTGTCAAACAAAATTTCTCACCCTTTTCCTTCGCCTCTGGAGCAAACCAAATACGAGTCTCCACACCTTCATCCACACAGGCTTAGTTTCTTCGTCAGCTGTCGCCGTCTCTATGCGTTCCACTTTATATATACTGTATATCTCCCTTTTAACTTCTCTCTCTCTCTCTCTCTCTATCTCTGTCTTTTCTCTTTTTCCTCCTCATACTTGTATTCCTCCTCCTTAATCCTCTCCTTCTCCTCTTTCACCTTCTCTTCCTTAACCTGTCTTTCATCTTCCTCAACTTTATCGTTTCCTTCCTCCCCCACGTCTTATTCTTCTGCTATTCTTCCTTCTCCTCAACCCTCCTCCTACATCTCATTTGACCAGCTAAACGTGTTTTTCTTCTTTTTTCTCTGTGTCACCGCATGAGTTACCCCTTCATTCTCTAGTCATCTTTATGTGCTTTCTTGTTCCCCTATCCTCCATTTTAATAATCTTCTCCCTCTTCTACCCCTATTCTTACCACTTCCTCCGTAGTTCTTCCTTCCTCCCTTTTTCCATTTTTCTTCCTATTTTATCATCGGATTCCCTCCTACTCTACTTCTCCTTATTTTCATTTTTATTTCTCCCTCCTACAACCTTCTTCCTCATTTCTCCATTGTCTCCATCCTTTCTTCCTCTTCTCTCTCTCTTCCTTCCCCCTTTTCCCTCTGTTTCCCTCCTTTCTCTTCCATCTCTTCTCCATCCTTTTATATTCCCGTCACCATCCATAATTGACTTCCACACATTTTTTCTACTGCCCTTTTCTGCCTCCAATAGCCTCTCTGTCCAACTCTACTGCGTTTCTTTGCCATCTCTGTTCCATCACACCATTTCTCCCTCCACTTCTGCCCACTTCTGTACCTCTTCAATTATCACTTTTCTATCTCTCATTACCTTTATTTTCCTTCTTCAATCTTTTTTTACCTCTTCTCACCTTCCTCTACTTTTTCTTATAAATTAACTCTAGTCTACTTTCATCTACTTGTTCTCTCCATTCCAAACTCACTACCTTTCTTCGCCTTCCTCCTCTCATTACCTCTCTTCACCTCTCATCTCTCCTCCACTTGATTTTTATTCCATCTCCCACACTTGTCCCTCCACCCTGCATCCTTATTTTGGATTTTTCTCTTGCACCTCTGTTTTTTTTTTTTTTTACTCTCCTACTTCTGTTTACCTCTCCTCACTTTCCCCCACCATTAGCCCTTGCCTCTCTTCCATCTTCTTCATTTATTCTATTTTTGTCCTGCTTCATCTCTACTCACTTTGACTCCCTTTCATCTACTTCTTCATATTCTTAATTTTTACTCCACCTCTCCCTTACATTCCACATCTCGCCCTCTCCTGTACATCCCTCCACCATCCAAAGTGATAACACAATTTGGATCCTCGTCCGTTCTGTCTATTTTTTTCCCATTTTATTAAATTTCCTGTTTATCTGGCCAATTTATTGTAATTACCTCTCATGGAAATCATTGTTATGTATGAATAAATTTTCTCTCCTACCTTCTTTTCGTTTGTATATGTATATATTACCGAATATATAGTTACACACGCGCATGTACACACACACACACACACACACACACACACACACACACACACACACACACACACACACACACACACACACACACACACACACACAGACACACACACACACACACACACATATATATATACATACATACATACATACATGCATACATACATATATATATATATATATATATATATATATATATATATATATATATATATATATGTTGAGACATTCTGACAGGTTGATGTAAGCGGAATAGGAAACACAGGAGTCTTAGTCTTGAGTTTATTCCTTTGAAAAAGCATACCTGCGAAACTAGTCAGGAATAAACTCAAGACTAAGACTCCTGTGTTTCCTATTCCGCTTACATCATATATATATATATAAATATATATATATTTTTTTTTTCAGAAAACCCCTGGGAAATAAGAAACTTAGTCCAAACGTTTTCGTCTATTTAAGACATATAAAGAAATACAAAGTGACGGAGGCATAGGTGCACACACACACACACACACACACACACACACACACACACACACACACACACACACACACACACACACACACACACACACATAGGTATTCATTACTACAGATTCGTAGTGCCCTGAGAAAAAATCCTATTACTATACCACTCTTTGTCCTATCATCATGTGCGGAGAAGTAATATACTAAATCCTCTTTGTTAGTTTCCTTTCTGTATACTGAGAAAGTTACAGTTTTTTCCACTCGTCGTATTAACGTATCTAGGAAGGGCAATTGTCCGTTTTGTTCCTCTTCTACGGTGAACTGAATATCGCTGTTGACCGCGTTAAGCATTCTCACTTTATTATTTACATTGGTGTTTTCGGGAATGATTGCGAGGACGTCGTCTACATATCTAAACCAGTGTGATCCCCTACCATTGATTCTGATAAAGTTTTCTTTTTCTAATAACTCCATATATAGACAGGCCATCACTGCACTTAAAGGACTACCCATAGCGAGACCTCTATGTTGTTCATATTCGTCACCATTAAAAGTAAACGCACCGAAATTTACGCATAAATCTATCAATTCTATATAATCTTGTTTTCTTATGGGTAGGTCAGTATCGTTCATATCTTTTATTACTCTCTTTACTGCTTCTAACGCACCGTTAGTGGAAATATTTGTATATAACGCCTTGACATCATAGCTTACTAACTTTTTCCCCGTGAAATCTAAATCTTTTAGTCTTGTCAAAAGATCGTTAGAATTTTTCAAATGTGTATTGCTGATCGATCCCATTGCCTGTGATAGCGGTTTGGCTAGACATTTCGCTAGTCTGTGGGGTGCACTGCCAACCCCTGAAGTTATGGGTCGCATTGGAACGTTGGGTTTGTGAATTTTTGGAATACCGCGCATTCTGGGAGGATTGGGGTATTCCTCCAGAAGTCTCATTAATTTCTTTCCTTTTTCAGTTTTATTAAGAATTTTTCTGGCATGTTTTTTGAATTTATCTGCTTCATTCGTTACGAAACCTATATGTTTTTTGCGATAAGTATTGTCGTCATCTAAGAGCTCTAACATTTTATTGATATAGTCCTCTTTTGATAAGATCACGATACCACCTCCTTTATCTGCATTGGTGATTACTATGTCTTTGTCTAAGCCTAGATTTATTAAAGCTTTCTTGAATCTTCTGGGGATGACGCATTCGTTTTTAATGGCTAACGCTTGGTAACATGTAACAATCCCCTGTTTGAATCCTTTTTCAATATCGTTGTCACTCCATCTATAGTTTCTCTTAATAAAATCTGTGAATCCCCTTGTGTTAATACCAGTGTCGAATTTAAGTCCTAGCGATAGAGCTTGAATTTCAGTATTCGATAATCTCCTATCTGAAAGATTTGTTATTATTTCACACCTTCCAATTTTATTCCAATCGCTGTTGTCACATAGACTGTTTAATTTTCGCTCTAGTCTTTCATTTTGTGATGTCTTTTCTTTTTCTAATTTATAAGTTAGGTGTGATGGTAATTGCACTCCAAATCTACAAGTACATTTATGAGTCGGTGGGCATATGTCTGATGGGCAATTGTCCGGTGACCAAATATCCGGTATCGGTGTTCCGTTCTTATGGACCTGTTTCCATATTGGTATTTTAACTTTATCACGTAATGTTTCTATTTTGTTGTCTAAATCTTTACAAGCTTCTTCTAAATATACTTTAGCACACTTACCGAATGGGTTGTTCTCACTAACCAGTTGCTTCGGAGCCGATTTAGGAAGGACCTTTTCTTCCAAGCAATCCTGTAGAAATTTACGTTGTAGTACACATCTATCCAACTTGCGTCTTCTGTGGTATTCCTGCCAAATAACCTCCTGTTGCTCTCCATCATTTGACATATTGATAAGTATTTTAGACAAATTATTTGGATGATGGAGAACGTAAACACAGGGGAAGGCTCGGAACCCTAAACACTCTAACGTTTCGTTCGCGTAGAACTTCTTCAGAGAGTGTATGTAGAACTGCAATTTAAGTTTATGTACTAAATCTAATTATCTTTTCGGACACTTGGGAAAGGTCGTTTTTCTGGCGTGCTTTAGAATTAAAATACGAGTTTCTTTAGCTAAATTAATAAACCCTCCTCGATGATTCGATGAATTATTAGTTGAAATATATGCTGATTCAACAATTCTTCTAGTGAATTTATCAAAACCTTTATGTAGCACTTCAGCTTCTCTCCAGTTTGGTAAATGATCGAATTTTTCCGCATGAACTACTAAAGAATTAGATGTCCTATGTGCTTTTATGTCGTTTTTATGTTCATAAATTCTTTTTTCTAATCCTCTTGACGATTCGCCAAAATAAGCCATTGAGCAACTATTGCACGGGATTTTATATACGACGCTGTTTTCGGAATTGGTTCTCTATTTAGAAGTCTTTATTAAATCACCTATCCTCTTGTTAGTTATTTCAGCTATGAATATAACTTATTTTGTTAAATAATTGTCTATTATTGGTGACGTTTCTGAGCCGGTTACTGATATAAAATTTGTATTTTATTTTTATCATCTTCTCTCTTTCTTTCCGCGATTGTAAATATTTATTACTCTTCTTTTTGTTCTTTTCAACATTCCCTCTGGATATTCCAAAGTTTGTCAAAGGTTTTCATAATGTTATCACATTCGCCTTCTAGGTATTCAATACTACAGATTTCGTCGTGCCCTGCGAAAAAATCAATTACTATACCACTCTTAATACATATGAAAGATATATATATTATATATATATATATAACTATATATTATAAAT
>NC_134808.1:48803136-48808136 GCF_046742065.1 Oratosquilla oratoria
GGAGGGTTTATCAATTTAGCTAAAGAAACTAGTATTTTAATTCTAAAGCACGCCAAAAAAAAAAAAAAAAAAAAAAAAGACCTTTCCCCAGTGTCCGAAAAGATAATTAGATTTAGTACATAAACTTCAATTGCAGTTCTACATACACTCTCTGAAGAAGTTCTACGCGAACGAAACGTTAGAGTGTTTAGGGTTCCGAGCCTTCCCCTGTGTTTATGTTCTCCATCATCCAAATAATTTGTCTAAAATACTTATCAAAATGATGGAGAGCAACACGAGGTTATTTGGCAGGAATACCACAGAAGACGCAAGTTAGATAGATGTGTGCTACAACGTAAATTTCTACAGGATTGCTTGGAAGAAAAGGTCCTTCCTAAATCGGCTCCGAAACAACTGGTTTGTGAGAACAACCCATTCGGTAAGTGTGCTATAGTTTATTTAGAAGAAGATTGTAAAGATTTGTACAACAAAATAGAAACATTACGTGATTAAGTGAAAATACCAATATGGAAACAGGTCCATAAGAACGGAACACCGATACCAGATATTTGGTCACCAAACATTTCCCCATTATACATATGCCTACCGACTCATAAATGTACTTGTAGATTTGGAGTGCAATTAACCATCACACCTAACTTATAAACTAGAAAAAGAAAAGACATCACAAAACGAAAGACTAGAGCGAAAATTAAACAGTCTATGTGACAACAGTGATTGGAATAAAGTTGGAAGGTATGAGTTAATAACAAATCTTTCAGATAGGAGATTATCAGACACTGAAATTCAAGCTCTATCGCTAGGACTTAAATTCGACACTGATATTAACACAAAGGGGTTCACAGATTTTGTAGAGAGAAATTATAAATGGAGTAACAGCAATATTGACAAAGGATTCAAACAAAGGATTGTTACATGTTATCAAGCTTTAACCAATAAAAACGAATGCGTCATTCCCAGAAGATTCAAGAAAGATTTAGTAAATCTTGGCTTGGACCAAGAAATAGTAATTACCAATGCAGATAAGGGAGGTAGTATCGTGATCCTAACAAAAGAGGACTATATCAGTAAAATTATGCAGCTCTTATATGATGACAATACTTATCGCAAAAAACATATAGGTTTCGTAAAGAATGAAGCAGATAAATTCAAAAAACATGCCAGAAAAATTCTTAATAAAACTGAAAAAGGAAAGAAATTAATGGGACTTTTGGAGGAATACCCCAATCCTCCCAGAATGCGCGGTATTCCAAAAATTCACAAACCCAACGTTCCAATGCGACCCATAACTTCAGGGGTTGGCAGTGCACCCCACAGACTAGCGAAATGTCTAGCCAAACCGCTATCACAGGCAATGGGATCGATCAGCAATACACATTTGAAAAATTCTAACGATCTTTTGACAAGACTAAAAGATTTAGATTTCACGGGGGAAAAAGTTAGTAAGCTATGATGTCAAGGCGTTATATACAAATATTTCCACTAACGGTGCGTTAGAAGCAGTAAAGAGAGTAATAAAAGATATGAACGATACTGACCTACCCATAAGAAAACAAGATTATATAGAATTGATAGATTTATGCGTAAATTTCGGTGCGTTTACTTTTAATGGTGACGAATATGAACAACATAGAGGTCTCGCTATGGGTAGTCCTTTAAGTGCAGTGATGGCCTGTCTATATATGGAGTTATTAGAAAAAGAAAACTTTATCAGAATCAATGGTAGGGGATCACACTGGTTTAGATATGTAGACGACGTCCTCGCAATCATCCCCGAAAACACCAATGTAAATAATAAAGTGAGAATGCTTAACGCGGTCAACAGCGATATTCAGTTCACCGTAGAAGAGGAGCAAAACGGACAATTGCCCTTCCTAGTTACGTTAATACGACGAGTGGAAAAAACTGTAACTTTCTCAGTATACAGAAAAGAAACTAACAAAGAGGATTTAGTACATTACTTCTCCGCACATGATGATAGGACAAAGAGTGGTATAGTAATAGGATTTTTTCTCAGGGCACTACGAATCTGTAGTAATGAATACCTAGAAGGCGAATTTGATTACATTATGAAAACCTTTGACAAACTTGGATATCCAGAGGGAACGTTGAAAAGAACAAAAAGAAAAGCAATAAATATTTACAATCGCGGAAAGAAAGAGAGAAATGATAAAAATGATACAAATTTTATATCAGTACCTGGCTCAGAAACGTCACCAATAATAGACAAATATTTAACAAAATCAGTTATGAACATAGCTAAAATAACTAACAAGAGGATAGGTGATTTAATAAAGACTTCTGAAAAGAGAACCAATTCCGAAAACAGCGTCGTATACAAAATCCCGTGCAATAGTTGCTCAATGGCTTATTTTGGCGAATCGTCAAGAGGATTAGAAAAAAGAATTTATGAACATAAAAACGACATAAAAGCACATAGGACATCTAATTCTTTAGTAGTTCATGCGGAAAAAATCGATCATTTACCAAACTGGAGAGAAGCTGAAGTGCTACATAAAGGTTTTGATAAATTCACTAGAAGAATTGTTGAATCAGCATATATTTCAACTAATAATTCATCGAATCATCGAGGAGGGTTTATCAATTTAGCTAAAGAAACTAGTATTTTAATTCTAAAGCACGCCAGAAAAAAGAAAAAAAATTATCTTTATCATTGTTACAATTACTATTAATAATTTCTTTGTAATTAGTGTTGTCATCATATTTAATTGCAAAACTTCATCATTATTACATTAGTCACAATTTAATGTTCACACTCGTCACCAACTATGGTAACACGAGAAGTCCACCCCATGTATATTCTAAATTAATGTACTGTTTATGCTTGCATGTGCATGCATCCGTGTTGCCGTCTTCTGTTTCCGCTGGAGGACGTTCTTGCCCAACCACCCTGACTCTGTTGTAGAAAGCTCGAATGACCTGCACGAACATCATCATTCGAGTTCTTCTACTCGCCAGCTGGATCCTCATCGCGATCCTTTTGGTGATCGGCCAGGGATCCTTCTGGATCACCGCCTGCCCAGGGGTCCTTCTCCTCGTGGCCCTCTTCATGGGACTGGCCATCGTCAGCTTCCTCCTCCTCTTGGCCAAGGACCCTGGACGAGGGCCTTGGCAGAGGCGTGCCGAGGACGTGGAAGCCTTCGTGGGCGAAGACGGCCTCTGCAGTGTCTGCGAGGTCGAGGCCGGGCCTTTCCAGACGAGGCACTGCAAGGTCTGCAAGGTCTGCGTGCAGCAGTTGGACCACCACTGCTTCGTCCTTGGAATCTGCGTGGGAGGCAGGAACTACCCCTACTTCATGGGGACTCTGATCGCCAGCACGACCTTCCACGGCGTCACGGCTGTCGCCACCATCATTCACCTGGTCGTGAAAGGAGCCGGCGTTCTGGGAGCGGTGATCTGGACCCACGCACTCATCCTCGTCCTTTTCGTGTTCCCGGGGATTCTGTGGACGCTTCTGGCGCTTACCCACGTGATTTACTTTTGTCGCCAGACCAAAGAGACTTGTTGGGGTCGATGGGAGAGGAAAGTCCTCTCGTTCCCATCCCCCGATCTCCACAGTATTCTTCGAAGAGAGGCAATTATGCTCGAGGCAGCCCGCAAACAACAACACGACGACATCAGGAGCCAAACTATTACACAATTCGAAGTAGAATGTGAAGGTCACTGAGCAGAAAAATCCAGTGAAAAAAGGAAGGAAAAAAATTAATGAAATGTACGAAATATATGTACAATAAAAAAGGAAAAGTGGATATGAATAAAATGGAAGAATGTGATATGAAAAGATACAAAAATAATGAAGAAACATTTAAGAAAACAGATCAAATAAGGAAATGAAGATCTTCAGTAAAGTATGCCCCGCATCTGGTCAGTTCCAAATAGAAAAAAACAAAACAGAAAGCAGAAAGCTGTCGACACAAGTGACAAAGTGAATCAAACGAAAAAGATGGGAATACATCTTCTTCTCAACAAACTCTTGTTAGTGGTCCAGCTGTGAAAAAAAGACGCCAATTTCTTCTGTTCTGATGAAGTTGTCCTTTGTCCTCTGTCTGCACATCACATGAGAATATATAAAAGACAAAAATATATAAAAGACAAAAATAATAGAGAAACAAAAAATGATAAGATGAAAAGCTAAATAACTGAAAATATTAGAATCAAATCAAATAAACAAATGGAAGTTTGTATCATAAAACCTGCCCCGCTCCCAGCAGATTCCAAGTAGAGAATGACATGGAAAGCAAAAGGAGAATAAATTCAAAGAAAAAATATATACAATTGAACAGAGAAGAGAATAAAATAAAAATAAAGAATGTAAATATGAAAAGAACCAAAAATAAAATAAAATAGTGAAATGAAATAACAAAGTAGATGAAGAATGTTGAAAATTCATCATTCCAATTAAACAGACTGAAAAGTCGGGGACATTCTCCTCTCGGGTGCTTGCTCCATCTCAACCCGCACCCCTCAGCTGAATAAAACAGACGTCCAACGACAGCCAGAACAAAGACTTCAAGCAGGACACCGGGACGTGGCAATTCAACGTCTTCTTTCACCGAACTTCCTTTTGGTTCTTTCAAAACTGGATCCTGGTAGGTGGGACATGGCAATTCAACGTCTCCTTTCAACCAAACCTTCTTTTGGTTATTTCAAAACTGGATCCTGGTAGGTGTGGTAAACCTAGTCTCGTGCATCTCTGCCAGGTGAGGAGGCTGCTGTCGTTGTACTGGCACCAACCATGGCACCCAGTACTACTTGCTGCATTGTCGGACTGTCGGCAACTAATAATGCTCTTCCCTGGTGATCCGCCATTGAGGAGGGTATGTTGGACACCCAGACGGAGGAAAAAGAAGACCATCAAAACTCTCGTATATATATATAAATATATATACGAGAGTTTTGTAAATATGTATATATATACATATATATATATATATATATATATATATATATATATTGTGTGTGTGTGTGTGTGTAAATAT
>NC_134808.1:48813136-48823136 GCF_046742065.1 Oratosquilla oratoria
TCTTCGAAGAGAGGCAATTATGCTTGAGGCAGCCCGCAAACAAGAACACGACGACATCTCGAGCCCAAGCACTGATACACAGTTCAAAGTAGAATGTGAAGGTCACTGAGCAGAAAAATCCAGTGAAAAAAGGAAGGAAAAAATTAATGAAATGTACGAAATATATGTACAATAAAAAAGGAAAAGTGGATATGAATAAAATGGAAGAATGTGATATGAAAAGATACAAAAATAATGAAGAAACATTTAAGAAAACAGATCATATAAGGAAATGAAGATCTTCAGTAAAGTATGCCCCGCATCTGGTCAGTTCCAAATAGAAAAAAACAACAACAACAACAGAAAGCAGAAAGCTGTCTACACAAGTGACAAAGTGAATCAAACGAAATAGATGGGAATACATCTTCTCACCAAACTCCTGTTAGTGGTCCAGCTGTGAAAAAATAGACACCAATTTCTTCTGTTCTGATGAACTTGTCCTTATTCCTCTGTCTGCACATCACATGAGAATATATGAAAGACAAATATATAGGAAAGACAAAACTAATGAAGAAAGAAAAAAATGATAAGATGAAAAGATAAATAACCAAAAATATTTAAATCAAATGAAATCAAATAAATGGAAGTTTATATCATAAAACCTGCCCCGCTCCCAGCAGATTCCAAGTAGAGAATGACATGGAAAGCAAAAGGAGAATAAATTCAAAGAAAAAATATATACAATTGAACAGAGAAGAGAATGAAATAGATATAGAGATAAAGACTGAAAATATGAAAAGAACCAAAAATAAAATAAAATAGTGAAATGAAATAACAAAGTAGATGAAGAATGTTGAAAATTCATCATTCCAATACTCAGACTTAACAGTCGGGGACATTCTCCTCTCGGGTGCTTGCTCCATCTCAACCCGCACCCCTCAGCTGAATAAAACAGACGTCCAGTGACAGCCAGAACAAAGACTTCAAACAGGACACCGGGACATGGCAATTCAACGTCTCCTTTCACCGAACTTCCTTTTGGTTCTTTCAAAACTGGATCCTGGTAGGTGTGGTAAACCTAGTCTCGTGCATCTCTGCCAGGTGAGGAGGCTGCTGTCGTTCTACTGGCACCAACCATGGCACCCAGCATTGTCGGACTGTCGGCAACTAATAATGCTCTTCCCTGGTGATCCGCCATTGAGGAGGGTATGTTGGACACCCAGACGGAGGAAAAAGAAGACCATCAAAACTCTCGTATATATATTTACATATATATACGAGAGTTTTGTAAATATGTATATATATATACATATATATATATATATATATGTGTGTGTGTGTGTGTGTATGTGTGTGTAAATATACATGTATATATATATATATATACATATATATATACACACACACACTGTGTTAAACACCACAGCATTGTCACAATTGTTAATCTTCTTTCTAATATTTTCAATCCTTCTCACTATAGTTCTAACTTTGGGAGGATGATCGAAAATCAATTGACCAAAGTTCTCCATTTTAACCCGTGGATACACGGTGGGGTCAAACTGACCCCAAGCGAGTTTTAAACTTAAAATACTTTAGTTTCAATTGATATATTTGAACATGGCTTTGTGACTTTTCCCAAATAATTGAAAGTTATGTTCTAGGTTCAGTAATTTTCAAAAATAAATCATAATAGTCTCCAATTTAATAGTTACACTATTCCTGCACAACTGGGGTCAAAATGACCCCATCTCAGTGTAATGTTAAATTGAATCTGCATAAATCATCCTCTATATTACAGATATCAAATGAAATATGTACTATTTTACAGTGAATATAATATGTAAAAGTGAAAACTTTTAATTTATAGCTGAGAAAATTCTTCATTCAGAAAGAAGTGCCAGATAGTGTCAAACACGCAACAAATGTGAACAAGTTCAAACAAGTTTTCACACAACGTTCTGCCCTCGCTGTCATAGAAATTACACCATCAGTTGAGCACGGGTGCTGGTTACAGGAACAACACTCTCTGCAATGGCTCGTAGGAAATCCCTGAGTAATGAACGTATTTCAGAAATACTTCTCCAAAGCGATGCAGATAAAGATACAGATGACATAAGGGACGAAGAGTTTATACCTCAAGTTGGTGATGCCTCTAGTGATTGTTCTGATGCTGACGAGGATATTTCTGAAGATGTAACAGCATCAAGTGTTGTTGTTGATACTAAATACCTACAGTCTCCTTCTGGCGATTGTTGGTTCTTCAATGAGCCTTCCTCACAAGGTAGAATGAAGAGTTTGAACATATTGACTTCACAATCCGGTGTTACAGCATACACAACAAATCGAATAACAGAAGACCCATGTACTGCATTTGATTTACTTTTTGACAGAGATATGATGGGGACCATTCTGGTTGAAACTAATAAATAAGGGCAGCAGATTTGTCAAGATTGGAAACTCATCACAGAAAATGAGCTCCGTGCTTATGTTGGTCTCTGCATTCTTCGTGGCGTCTATCGCAGTAAAAACCAAGCTGTAAGGCAATTATGGAGCCCCGAATTTGGCCCTCCAATATTTTCAAAGACAATGTCAGTGAAAAGATTCGAGGACATACGACGAGCGTTGACAATCCTACAACTCGTAATAGCAGGTTAGCAAGAGAAACTCGCCGATGTTCGTTTATTGTTTGATGGATTCGTTCAGAACTCACAGCGTTGTTACGCACATACTGAATGTGTTACTGTTGACGAGGAACTCTATCCGTACAGGGGGCGTTGTAGATTCATACAATACATGCCTTCAAAGCCTGCGAAGTATGGATTGAAATTCTGGTTACTCGCAGATGCAAAAAGCTACTATGTATCAAATATACAAATGTACACTGGCAAAGATGAGTCGAGAACTGAAGAATTAGGAATGTATGTGGTACTCTCTCTTACCCGTCACTTGTATAGTTCTGGGAGAAATGTGACGTGTGACAACTTTTTTACCAGCCTGAAGTTGGAACGTGAACTTGCACAGAAGCAAATGTCGTTAGTTGGGACTATTCGCAACAACAGAAGAGAAGTTCCTAAAGAATTACGTGAAGTAAAACTGATAAAAAATGCACGAAAGCGTTCTTGCATATTCAGAAGATGGAATACAGATAGTTTCTTACAAAGCAAAAAAGAACAAGAATGTTGTACTCCTATCAAGTCAGCATACATCAAACAAATTGGATGAATCCAACAAGAGAAAACCATAAAATATCCTCTACTACAATGCAACCAAGGGAGGTGTTGAATATATATGTTGATTCCTGTTCACTAGTTCTAATTTTATTTTGATGTGATATTTGAGGAAATATTTTCTTTCACTATCTATTGAGTTTACTTTGAAGCACGTATGTTTATACATTGGTTCATTATATATTATTTGTTTTGCCTTTATGGTATCGAAAAGTGATGTTTCTCTTTATATAACGGGTATAAAAAAATATATATTAACACTAGAAATCTTTTATTTGCCTTTAACATACTAAAATACTTTAAAAAAGAGGTTGGGGTCAAATTGACCCCACGGTGCATATTTGCTTGAAAAAAAATCGTGCATCCACGGGTTAAACAAAAAGGAACGATTCCAACAGGTATGGAGAGCCTGAGGGCGGAAGGAAGGTCCCTGCAGACTGTCCATATCATCTGTTAGACTGTGCACGTAAAGAATGTTGAAAGAAATGTTTATGTGATAAATCACGTCGAAGCTCATATGACTTGAGGAGTCCAACTTATTTCTTAATACGAAGACTTCTTACACATCGTGAGTGTTAAGTCTTGGGTGAATTCATCATAACCTGTTCTTGATTATATATATATATATATAATATGTATATATATATATATATAATGTATATATATATATATATATATATGTATATATACAGTATGTATATATGTATATATATATATACATATATGTATATATATATATATGTATATATATATATATAATGTATATATATATATATGTATATATATATATATATATGTATATATATATGTATATATATATCACAACTAACACCACAGTCGGACGAAAGAAAGAGTTGCGTAAGCGGAACTATATATTTCGATTGCTACCTGCAATCCTCTTCAGTAGTACAAAGTGGCAGGGAGGAGGCTATCTTAACCCTTAACAGGTAAAGTGGGGTCAGACAGACCCCATACTTTTTTGTTTTTTAATTTTAATATACTAATATATTACATACAGATATGTACTCCCATATACCTTCTTGATCAGTGGAGTAGCTTAATGGGGTGATAGGGTCAATCCTGAATCTTGCTCTATATAAGCTTTATAGAGCTTTTGAGTCCGTCTGACCCCACTTTACCTGAGGTGTGAGTACCGTGGGGTCAGTCAGACCCCACTTTACCTGAGGTGTGAGTAGCGTGGGGTTTGTCAGACCCCACTTTACCTGAGGTTTGTTCATGTCATATAAATGTTTTATCATTTATACTTATGGGTAAATAATAATTTCTTCTTTTTTATCAACAGAAAAACATACATCCGAGTTTAATTTTATTTATTTATTTAATTTATTTATTTTATCTTTTATTTTTTATTTAATTTATTCCATTTTCCCTTTTTTGATCACATTAATTTTTATCACAATGTTTAATTTCTGTTCTGGTAATGTGAGTTTCTTTTCATATCATGGTCACACTATACTCATATTATCATAAAGCATGACATTCCGCCACATTTTATTTGATTGATTTATCCTTCCCTCTTTTGTTCAAATTTAATTTGTATCACATATTTTGTATCACATATGAATGCTTAATATTTTCTGTTCTGTTAATATGTTTCTTCTCACAACAAGATCACACTATTCTCATATCATCATAAAATGTGACATCTCACCACATTTTAGGGCACCTCAGTCACTCTATTCCCACACATACAGCTGTAATTTATTTCATCCTTCCCCTCTTTTAGTTCAAATTTAATTTGTATCACATATTTTGTATCACATATAAATGTTTGATATTTTCTGTTCTGTTGATAATATGTTTATTCTCACACTATTCTCATATCATCATAAGATGTGACATCTCGCCACATTTTAGGACACCTCAGCCACTCTATTCCCACACATGCATCTGGTTCTCATCTATCCCCCTTGTACAAGATCTTTTGAAAAATTGTGGGCTCACATATGTAGGCACACTGAGGGACAAGAAGCCACAAGTACCAGCTCTGATGACAGACAAGACGGTCATCAGAAAAGGGTGCACGGCTTTCCTCTTTGACACAACCATGGCACTTGTGTCACATTTACCTGACAAGAAGAAGAAAAAATTTGTGCAGTTGATCTCCTCAATGCACCAACAACCTGTTATGGATGACTGTGGGAAGCCAGAAATCATCTTGTATTATAACAACACAAAAGGAGGGGTTGACGCGTTTGATCAAATGTGTGCCCGATATACGTGCAGCCGAAAAACCAAACGGTCGCCTTTGTGCATAATGTACGGACTGGTCAACGCCGCCGGTGTCAACTCCTATATAACCTGCAATGAAATGAGGAAACGTGATGGACAGGTGGAACTTTCATCACGCTGGAAGTATCTGATTGAGCTGGCAGAAGAGATGATACGGCCATGGGCAGAGGAGAGGATGAACTTCAAGGGGATGCACAAAAGTACTTTGATGACCATCAGAACGGTCTTTGGCTTGAACATGTCCCATCAGCAAGCGGATACCTCTTCTATGAGAAAGCGATGTGCCTTGTGTGACCGGAAGTCTGACAGGAAGACCAAGAACTACTGCCTACACTGCAAAAGACCAGTGTGTCAGGACCATTCAACCCCTATCTGCGATGACTGCAATTAGATTCTTCAGTATCACAAATTCCACTTTCAGTATATCCAATAAAATATGTTCTGCATTATCACTAGCATTATGTATGAATTGCTCGACTCATGTCCTCTCAAGAAAACTCAAAACCCTCTGAGACCACAAACTTCCGTCAACGAAGGATGGGGTTTTGCTGAGTCAGGGTAGGAGTGCTTAGAGCCATAAAAACTTATAAATAATAAACTTAGATACCATTAAAAACTTATAGATTGTTTGCTGGACCTTGTATCAACCTTCCCTGAAAATTTCATTAAAACCAGTCCATAATTTTTGCGTAAAATTGGTCAGTCAAAATAATCACCTCGTTTTTTTTCTTCAGATTTCATGGTTTATGAAACACATTTATTATTCATTTGTTGTAGCTCTGCTTTTCCCTAAAGATAGTTGGGACATTGGTCTCTACAAAATGATGATGACCAACCGCTTCATGTTTCATGCTTTCAGTCAAGCACCCTCTGA
Source organism: Oratosquilla oratoria (assembly GCF_046742065.1). Taxonomy (NCBI): domain Eukaryota; kingdom Metazoa; phylum Arthropoda; class Malacostraca; order Stomatopoda; family Squillidae; genus Oratosquilla; species Oratosquilla oratoria. Next base: position 48,819,470 of record NC_134808.1, read on the forward strand.
AGTCAACAATATCTTATTTTTCATAATTTTTTTTAATTTTCATTAAAATATATGTCTAACAATTATAGTCACTTTTAAGCATGTAAATGGAAGAATATAAGTTGAAGTACATATGTTTTGATTTCTATGTCAATTAATGCAGTAGAAGTATTTTATTTTTATTTTTTGTGTTTGGGGTCTGTCAGACCCCGCTTTACCTGAATCGTTTGTCAAAAAGACCTTTACCTGTTAAGGGTTAAGTAGCAACCTCTTACAAAAGAAAGGGAACACGAGAAAATACAGAACATCACTGCCCCAGCCCTAGTTGACCTGAGGCTGACACGAGGTCGGGTCAGGGGGAGGGGGAGGAAGCTTGTTGACAATATTTTTGGTGATGAATAGTCCTGAAATGATGTCTGGGGTCCATTGACCCTTGGAAATATTCATCGTGGGCAGATAATCAATTAATGTTGATTCCACCATTTTCCTTCTGAACCCACACCCTGATTTGTAAATGAGATCAGATTTCTCCCAGTCCAACCGGTGATTAAATTTATCAACGTGTTGAAACACTGCTGAATTTATTTGGCCATATCTAATCGACCTTTTGTGTTCATTTAATCTTGTCGGTTGGACCCCAGACATCATTTCAGGACTATTCATCACCAAAAATATTGTCAACAAGCTTCCTCCCCCTCCCCCTGACCCGACCTCGTGTCAGCCTCAGGTCAACTAGGGCTGGGGCAGTGATGTTCTGTATTTTCTCGTGTTCCCTTTCTTTTGTAAGAGGTTGCTACTTAAGATAGCCTCCTCCCTGCCACTTTGTACTACTGAAGAGGATTGCAGGTAGCAATCGAAATATATAGTTCCGCTTACGCAACTCTTTCTTTCGTCCGACTGTGGTGTTAGTTGTGATTTATAAATGTGTTACTACATTTCTCACCTGTGATGTATATATATGTATATATATGTATACATATATATATACATATATATATGTATATATATATGTATATATATATGTATATGTATATATATATATATGTATATATATATGTATATATATATGTATATATATATATGTATATATATATGTATATATATATGTATATATATATGTATATATATATGTATATATATGTATATATATATATGTGTGCATATATATATATATATACATATATTCATATATATATAAATATATATATATATATATATATATATATATATATATATATATATATATATATATACAATCACAAAATCAAAATGTAGTTGCACATATATAGAAATGTTTAAATATAACCTACTGTCGGAGAAACAAAGCAAAAGAAACAGAAGATCTGTATATTTTGACCACACCTGCTAAAGAGCACCACAGTTGTGGTCGAAACGTACAGATCTGTTTCTTTTCCTTTCTTCCTCAGACAGTAGGCTATATATATATATTATATATATATATATATATATATATATATATATATATATATATATATATTGATATGGAAATATATTCGCATTCTAAACTAATGTAGTGTTTATGCTTGCATGTGCATGCATCCGTGTTGCCGTCTTCTGTTTCCGCTGGAGGACGTTCTTGCCCAACCACCCTGACTCTGTTGTAGAAAGCTCGAATGACCTGCACGAACATCATCATTCGAGTTCTTCTACTCGCCAGCTGGATCACCATCGCGATCCTTTTGGTGATCGGCCAGGGATCCTTCTGGATCACCGTCTGCCCAGGAGTCCTTCTCCTCGTGGCCCTCCTGATAGGACTGGCCATCGTCAGCTTCCTCCTCCTCTTGGCCAAGGACCCTGGACGAGGGCCTTGGCAGAGGCGTGCCGAGGACGTGGAAGCCTTCGTGGGCGAAGACGGCCTCTGCAGTGTCTGCGAGGTCGAGGCCGGGCCTTTCCAGACGAGGCACTGCAAGGTCTGCAAGGTCTGCGTGCAGCAGTTGGACCACCACTGCTTCGTCCTTGGAATCTGCGTGGGAGGCAGGAACTACCCCTACTTCATGGGGACTCTGATCGCCAGCACGACCTTCCACGGCGTCACGGCTGTCGCCACCGTCATTCACCTGGTCGTGGAAGGAGCCGGCGTTCTGGGAGCGGTGATCTGGACCCACGCACTCATCCTCGTCCTTTTCGTGTTCCCGGGGATTCTGTGGACGCTTCTGGCGCTTACCCACGTGGTCTATTTTTGTCGCCAGACCAAAGAGACTTGTTGGGGTCGATGGGAGAGGAAAGTCCTCTCGTTCCCATCCCCCGATCTCCACAGTATTCTTCGAAGAGAGGCAATTATGCTCGAGGCAGCCCGCAAACAACAACACGACGACATCAGGAGCCAAACTGTTACACAATTCGAAGTAGAATGTGAAAGTCGCTGAGCAGAAAAATCAAGTGAAAAAAAGGAAGGAAAAAATTAATTAAATGTACGAAATATATGTACAATAAAAGAGGAAAAGTGGATATGAATGAAACGGAAGAATATGATATGAAAAGATACAAAAATAATGAAGAAACATTTAAGAAAACAGATCAAATAAGGAAAAGAAGATCTTCAGTAAAGTATGCCCCGCATCTGGTCAGTTCCAAATAGAAAAAAACAAAACAAAACAGAAAGCAGAAAGCTGTCCATCCACACAAGTGACAAATTGAATCAAACGAAAAAGATAGGAATGCATCTTCTTCTTCTCACCAAACTCCCGTTAGTGGTCCAGCTGTTAAAAAAATGACGCCAATTTCTTCTGTTCTGATGGAGTTGTCCTTCCTTTGCACATCACATGAGAATATATAAAAGACAAAAATAATAGAGAAAGAATTAAAAGATAAGATGAAAAGATAAATAACTAAAAAGATTAATATCAAATCAAATCAAGCAAATGGAAGTTTATGTCATAAAACATGCCCCGCTCCCAGCAGATTCCAAGTAGAGTATTAAGAGGACAACAAAAGGAGAATAAATGCAAAGAAAAAATATATACAATTGAAAAGAGAAGAGAATAAAATAAAAATAAAGATAAAGACTGAAAATATGAAAAGAACGAAGAAGAAACAAAAACGTGAAATGAAATGACAAAACAGATAAAGAATGTTGAAAATTCATCATTCCAATTAAACAGACTGAACAGTCGGGGACATTCTCGTCTCGGGTGCTTGCTCCATCTCAACCCGCACCCCTCAGCTGAATAAAACAGACGCCCAGCGACAGCCAGAACAAAGACTTCAAGCAGGACAGCGGGACATAACAATTCAACGTCTCCTTTCAACCAAACTTCCTTTTGGTTATTTCAAAAGTGGATCCTGGTAGGTATGGTAAACCTAGTCTCGTGCATCTCTGCCAGGTGAGGAGGCTGCTATCGTTGTACTGGTACCAACCAACTACTTGGTGCATTGTTGGATTGTCGGCAAGTAATACGGCTCTTCCCTGGTGATCCGCCATTGAGGAGGGTGTGTTGGACACCCAGACGGAGGAAAAAGAAGACCATCAAAACTCTCGTATATATATATGTACGAAGAATACTGTATGTATATATACATACATATATATATACGAGAGTTTTGATGGTCTTCATTTTCCTCCTTGTGGGTGTCCAACACACCCTCCTCAATGGCGGATCACCAGGGAAGAGCCGTATTACTTGCCGACAATATATATATATATATATATATATATATATATATATAT
>NC_134808.1:48828136-48838136 GCF_046742065.1 Oratosquilla oratoria
ATATATCTATATATGTATATATATGTATATAATAGATATATATGTATATATATATGTATATTATATATATTATATATATATATATATTATATAATATATATATATATATTATATATTATATATATATTATATATATACACATATATATATATATATTATATATATATATATTATATATATACATATATATATATATATATATATATATATACATATACATATATATATATACATATATATATATATACATTGATATGTAAGTATACTCGTATATATATATATGAACATATGTATATGTATATATGTATATATGTATATATATATATATATATATATATTTACATATATATATATGTATATATGCGTGTGTGTGTGTGTGTGTGTGTGTGTGTGTGTGTGTGTGTGTGTGTGTGTGTGTGTGTGTACGTATCTGTGTACTCACGGCGTCTTTTTTTCATTTAAGTCAACAGTTTCTGCTTTGGGATACAAGACCAGTGTTCAACCGTACATATGACTACTCTGTATACATCATCACAATTGAACACCGAAGATACTAACTAAATTATTCGATCATATCTAGAAAGTCCCACTGATTCTGGTCGTATCTCGCACTTGAAAAATTATGACTGTACTGTTGTTTAGGTACATACATAGATATACATATACCAAGACTTTTTCCCCCTTACAAGGGAGGTAGCCTAAAAGGAAAAGGCATAAAATCATTCCCACCCATTACGTCCCTGAATACACTCCACACCCCTCCACCCTCCCTCTTATCTTAGCACCTCCTGGATGACGGGTCATCCTTGCACCTTGTCCACTGCCCTGGGTCAGAAGCAGTGTCGCAAGAAACAGCACATCCACAGCAAGGCCGCTCCATTAAATCGGCGACCCCCCTCTCCGTCCCCCCATGCATAAAAGGAGAAGACGGGGAGAAATCCCTTCGGGCTGCGTCAAATTTTGCTCAAACATACTACCTCACCCCCCATCCCCCCACCCATTCCACCTCATGCAATGACAACCCCATCCATATACCGCCATTCTCCATTCACCCCTATCTTCTGTCCTCATCCATCCTTCCTCAACAGATATTCCCCTCTTGCCCAAAACCCCCTTCACCTCATCCATCCACCTCATCCTAGGACGTCCCTTCATGTTCACTCCCCCCCCCCACATCTGCCTTCCACACCTATTTTACTAATCTTTCTTCACACATTCTTTCCATGTGTCCAAACCATCAACCCTATCATCAACCCTATCTCCCAACTCTCTTTCCACCCACTCTGGGAAGGCTTATGGGGGATCTTGAATGAGAGGATTAGGAGAGGAACAGAGGGAGTAATTGGTGAGGAACAGTGTGGTTTTAGAACGGGTAGAGGTTGTGTAGATCAGATCTTTGTGGTGAGACAGATAGGTGAGAAAGCTATTTGAAAGGGGAAGAATGTTTTTTGGGCTTTTATGGATCTGGAAAAGGCTTACGATAGGGTAGACAGAAAGGCATTGTGGGAGGTTATGCGGATATACGGGATAGGAAGAAAGCTTCTTGGAGCTGTCAAGAGTTTTTATGAGAGTAGTAGAGCTTGTGTCAGGATTAGAAATGGAGAGAGTGAGTGGTTTGAGGTAAAGGTGGGACTTCGTCAAGGATCGGTTATGTCACCCTGGCTGTTCAACTTATACATATACAACTCTCGTATATATATTTATACATATGCATACAATAGTTTTGATGGTCTTTTTCCTCCGTCTGGGTGTCCAGACGGACACCCTCCTCAATGGCGGATCACCAGGGAAGAGCCATAGTTCAGTATTCCGATCGTTGATTTCCTCATGGTTTCAAGCAGAAAATATATATACATATATATGTATATATATATATATATATATATATATATATACATACATATATATACATACATATATATATACGAGAGTTTTGATGGTCTTCTTTTTCCTCCGTCTGGGTGTCTAACACACCCTTCTCAATGGCGGATCACCAGGGAAGAGCCGTATTAGTTGCCGACAATGCGACATATAACACATATATATATATATATATATATATATATATATATATATATATATATATGACACACAGGAAACTCACATATATATATATGTATATATGTGTATACGTATATATATACATATATATATATTTGTATATATTATATATATATATGTATATATATATATGTATGTATATATATATATATATATATCACAAAGGATTACAAAGGCGGAGCATGCCGACAGGAGACCTTTTGGTGCATATCTAGGTCGGATGCGAAAAAAAAATCATAACAATAATAAAATGATAACTAAAAACTATAATAACGTAAATAACAAATAAAGTACATAAATAAATGCATAGGTGTAGTTAAATAATAAACAAACAGGTAAATAGTAAATAATAATAAATTGACATATAACTAATGATAAATAAAAATCAGACAGACAAATGATAACAAAACAAAAACAAATAATATAAGATAAATTATAATCATTACAGCATCTTACTTAGGTATTTATCTAAATGATTCTTAAAGCTTCGAACTGAACTACATTGCACTACCTGTGCAGGAAGTTTATTCCATTCATTTACTACACGGATGGCAAAGTTGTCTCTACCTACTTCCTAATTTAATCTATTTCCGGAGAGTTTAAGACCATTGTTTCTTGTCTGATTTTCATTCAATGTAAAAATTTGGTCACTTTTGATGTTGTCAATTCCCTTTAGAATTTTAAAGACCTGTATCAAGTCACCTCTGAGTCTACGCTTTTTTAGGGAAAACAGATTCATATGTTCCGTTCTTGGGCCACTTCTATTCATAGTATATATATAAATGATATAGACCATGGACTAAAATCTACTGTTTCCAAATTTGCTGATGATACAAAACTGTGCGGAGTGGCAAATGATCACTTAAACCAATTAGATATTCAAGAAGATTTAGATAAATTACAGCAATGGTCTGAAAAGTGTCTATTGAAATTTAACACAAGTAAATGCAAGGTAATGCACATAGGTAAAAAATAACAGTAAGTACGATTACAAATTATTTGGAAATTCGTTAACAAAAGTGGATAGTGAAAAAGATCTCGGCGTAATTATCAATAACGACCTCAAATCATCCAAGCAGTGTATTTCAGCCTCTGAGAAAGCAAATAAGATTCTAGGACTGATTGCGCGATCTTTTGATTTCAAAAGTCCATCACTCATCAACAAGCTATATAAATAGTTAGTTCGTCCACATTTGGAATATGCTGTTTCTGTATGGTCACCGAATCTCATTAAAGACATTGACAGACTGGAAAAGTACAACGGCGAGCCACAAAACTGATTCCAAATATCAAAAATAAATCATACGAAAATCGACTAAAACATATGAATCTGTTTTCCCTAAAAAAGCGTAGACTCAGAGGTGACTTGATACAGGTCTTTAAGATTTTAAAGGGAATTGACAACATCAAAAGTGACAAAAATTTCACACTGAAACTGTCTGGAAATAGTCCGGAAATAGATTCAATTTGGAAGTAGGTAGAGACAACTTTGCCAACCGTGTAGTAAATGAATGGAATAAACTTCCTGCACAGGTAGTGCAATGTAGTTCAGTTCGAAGCTTTAAGAATCATTTAGATAAATACCTAAGTAAGATGCTGTAATGATTATAATTTATCTTATATTATTTGTTTTTGTTTTGTTAACATTTGTCTGTCTGATTTTTATTTATTATTAGTTATATGTCAATTTATTATTATTTACTATTTACCTGTTTGTTTATTATTTAACTATACCTATGCATTTATTTATGTATTTTATTTGTTATTTACATTATTATAGTTTTTATTTATTGTTTTATTATTAATATGATTTTTTTTTCGCATCCGACCTAGATATGGATCAAAAGGTCTCCTGTCGGCATGCTCCGCCTTTGTAATCCTTTGTAAATTCTTTGTTTTAGTCGATTTTCGTATGATTTATTTTTGATATTTGGAATCAGTTTTGTGGGTCGCCACTGTACCCTTTCCAATCTGTCAGTGTCTTTGATGAGATTCGGTGACCATACGGAAACAGCATATTCCAAATGTGGACGAACTAACGATTTATATAGCTTGTTAATGAGTGATGGACTTTTGAAATCAAAAGATCGCGCAATCAGTCCTAGAATCTTATTTGCTTTCTCAGAGGCTGAAATACACTGCTTGGATGATTTGAGGTCGTTACTGATAATTACGCGAGATCTTTTTCACTATCCACTTTTGTTAACGAATTTCCAAATAACTTGTAATCGTACTTACTGTTATTTTTACCTATGTGCATTACCTTGCATTTACTTGTGTTAAATTTCATTAGCCACTTTTCAGACCATTGCTGTAATTTATCTAAATCTTCTTGAATATCTAATTGGTTTGAGTGATCATTTGCCACTCCGCACAGTTTTGTATCATCAGCAAATATGGAAACAGTAGATTTTAGTCCATGGTCTATATCATTTATATATACTATGAATATGTATATTTACACACACATACACACACACACACACACACACACACACACACACACACATATATATATATTATATATATATGTATGTATATATATACATATTTACAAAACTCTCGTATATATATTTACATATATATACGAGAGTTTTGATGGTCTTCTTTTTCCTCCTTCTGGGTGTCCAATACACCCTTCTCAATGGCGGATCACCAGGGAAGAGCCATATTAGTTGCCGACAGTCCGACAATGCAGCAAGTAGTACTGGGTGCCATGGTTGGTGCCAGTAGAGACAGCAGCCTCCTCACCTGGCAGAGATGCGCGAGACTAGGTTTACCATACCTACCAGGATCCAGTTTTGAAATAACCGTAAGGAAGTTTGGTTGAAAGAAGACGTTGAATTGCCATGTCCCGGTGTCCTGCTTGAAGTCTTTGTTCTGGCTGTCGCTGGACGTCTGTTTTATTCAGCTGAGGGGTGCGGGTTGAGATAGAACAACCACCCGAGAGGAGAATATCCCCGACTGTTCAGTCTGTTTAATTGGAATGATGAATTTTCAACATTCTTTATCTATTTGGTTGTTTCATTTCACGTTTTTGTTTCTTTTTCGTTCTTTTCATATTTTCAGTCTTTATCTTTATTCTTATTTTATTCTCTTCTCTTTTTAATTGTATATATTTTTTCTTTGCATTTATTCTCCTTTTGTTATCCTCTTAATACTCTACTTGGAATCTGCTGGGAGCGGGGCAGGTTTTATGATACAAACTTCCATTTGTTTATTTGATTTGATTCTAATATTTTTGGTCATTTATCTTTTCATCTTATCTCTTTTTTCTTACTCTATTATTTTTGTCTTTTATATATTCTCATGTGATGTGCAGACAGAGGAATAAGGACAACTTCATCAGAACAGAAGAAATTGGCGTCATTTTTTTAACAGCTGGACCACTAACGGGAGTTTGGTGAGAAGAAGAAGATGCATTCCTATCTTTTTCGTTTGATTCACTTTGTCAATTGTGTGGACAGCTTTCTGTTTTCTGTTGTTGTTGTTGTTTTTTTCTATTTGGAACTGACCAGATGCGTGGCATACTTTACTGGAGATCTTCATTTCCTTATTTGATCTTTTTTCTTAACTGTTTCTTCATTATCTTTGTATCTTTCCATATCACATTCTTCCATCTTATTCATATCCACTTTTCCTTTCTTATTGTCCATATATTTCGTACATTTAATTAATTTTTCACTTCCTTTTTTCACTGATTTTTTCTATTCAGTGTCCTTCACATTGTACTTCGAACTTTGTATCAATGCTTGGGCTCGAGATGTCGTCGTGTTGTTGTTTGCGGGCTGCCTCAAGCATAATTGCCTCTCTTCGAAGAATACTGTGGAGATCGGGGGATGGGAATGAGAGGACTTTCCTCTCCCATCGACCCCAACAAGTCTCTTTGCTCTGGCGACAAAAATAGACCACGTGGGTAAGCGCCAGAAGCGTCCACAGAATCCCCGGGAACACGAAAAGGACGAGGATGAGTGCGTGGGTCCAGACCACCGCTCCAAGAACGCCGGCTCCTTCCACGACCAGGTGAATGATGGTGGCGACAGCCGTGACGCCGTGGAAGGTCGTGCTGGCGATCAGAGTCCCCATGAAGTAGGGGTAGTTCCTGCCTCCCACGCAGATTCCAAGGACGAAGCAGTGGTGGTCCAACTGCTGCACGCAGACCTTGCAGACCTTGCAGTGCCTCGTCTGGAAAGGCCCGGCCTCGACCTCGCAGACACTGCAGAGGCCGTCTTCGCCCACGAAGGCTTCCACGTCCTCGGCACGCCTCTGCCAAGGCCCTCGTCCAGGGTCCTTGGCCAAGAGGAGGAGGAAGCTGACGATGGCCAGTCCGAGGAAGAGGGCCACGAGGAGAAGGACCCCTGGGCAGGCGGTGATCCAGAAGGATCCCTGGCCGATCACCAAAAGGATCGCGATGCTGATCCAGCTGGCGAGTAGAAGAACTCGAATGATGATGTTCGTGCAGGTCATTCGAGCTTTCTACAACAGAGTCAGGGTGGTTGGGCAAGAACGTCCTCCAGCGGAAACAGAAGACGGCAACACGGATGCATGCACATGCAAGCATAAACAGTACAGTATATTTCCATATCAATATATATATATAATATATATATATATATATATATATATATATATATATATATATATATAACCTACTCGTACTGTCTGAGGAAGAAAGCAAAAGAAACAGATCTGTATATTTCGACCACAGCTGTGGTCCTCTTTAGCAGGTGTGGTCAAAATATACCAATCTTCTGTCTCTTTTGCTTTGTTTTCTCCGACACTAGGTTATATTTAAACATTTTTATATATGTGCAACTACATTTTGGTTTTGTGATTATATATATATATATATATATATACATATATACATACATATATATATATACATATATATATACATCTATATATATATACATATATGTATATATGTATATATACATATATATATATATATATATATATATATATATATATATATATATATATAATCAAGAACCGGTTATGATGAATTCACCCAAGACTGAGCACTCACGATGTGTAAGAAGTCTTCGTATTAAGAAATAAGTTGGACTCCTCAAGTCATATGAGCTTCGACGTGATTTATCACATAAACATTTCTTTCAACATTCTTCACATGCACAGTCTAACAGATGATATGGACAGTCTGCAGGGACCTTCCTTCCGCCCTCAGGCTCTCCATACCTGTTGGAATCGTTCCTTTTGTTTAAGAAGGAAATAGGAAAGAATTGGTTTACCAATAAAGTGGTTAATGAAATGGAGTAGGACTAGTGATCATGTAGTGAGAGTTGAATCAATTGGTTGTTTTAAGAGGAGATGAGATGATTTTATGTATGCTGGACAACAGGTAACGAGGGACATGGAACTGCCTAGTGTAGGCTTTATGGTCTCTTGGTGTCTCTTCCGTTCTTATGTTCCTTGAGTGGTGTGAGTGTATTGTTGACATATTTTGAATGTTGGTACTTTTCATACAGGTAGTGTAGCATTGGTCAAGTGAAATATTTCTTGTGTTACCTACACAACAGGTAAGATAAGAGGGAGGGAAGAGGGTGGAGGGGAGTGGAGTGTGATAGGGATGGAATGGGTGGGAGTGTTTTTTATGCCTATGTTTTTTGGCTACCTCCCTTGTAAGGGGGAAAAAGCCTTTGGTATATGTATATGTACGTATGTACCTACACAGCAGTACAGTCGTAATTTTTCAAGTTTGAGATACGACCAGAATCAGTGGGACTTTCTCGATATGATCGAAAATCTTAGTATCTCGGTGTTAAATTATGATGATGTATACAGAGCAGTCATATGTACGGTTGAACACTGGTCTTGTATCCCAAAGCAGAAACTGTTGACTTAAATGAAAAAAGACGCCGTGCCTATACATATACGTACACACACACACACACACACACACACACACACACACACACACACACACACACACACACACACACACACACACACACACACGCACTCACACGGACACACACGCACACACACACACACACTCACACACACGCGCACACACACACACACACACACACACACACACACACACACACACACACACACACACATATATGTATATATATATATATATATATATATATATATATATATATATGACGTAAGCGGTGTAGGAAACACAGGAGTCTTAGTCTTGAGTTTATTCCTGACTAGTTTCGCAGGTATGCTTTTTCAAAGGAATGGGTTTACAAACGGGCCGTGGGCATTATATACATGGGGTGGACCTCACTACCTCCTCGTGTTACCATAGTTGGTGACGAGTGTGAACATTACATTGTGGCTAATGTAATAATGATGAAGTTTTACAATTATATATGATGACAACACTAATAACAAAGAAATTATTAATAGTAATTGTAAAGGCTTACACAAGAAACAACGGAAAATAATTGAATCACTTTACATTGCCAACCACAAAAACACAAACAAGAGAACTGGTGACTTGAAATGGACAAGATCTACCGCGACACTTGCTTGCCCTCCAGCAATGGCTTACCAGACGTAGTAGATACCTTTTTCCCACTTCTGCCTACCCTTTCCAGCTTTCTTCCTTTTACTCTGACGTTCCTTCTTGCACCATCTTACCTTACTTTACTTCACATGTTACCAATTCACATATCCTCCATCATTTCTACATAGTTCCTTCACCATTTAATATTATCCCCAACTTTTTATCATGATTATTATTCTTTTAATATTATTTATTGCTATTCATTTTCAACACTATTATCATTTATTATTATTATTATTATTATTATTATCATCATTATTATTATTATCATTATTATTATTATTACTTTAGTTATTATTATTGTTATTATTATTATCAATTATTGTTATTTATTATTATTAATTATTATTATTATTATTATTATCATTATTGTTATTACTAATATCATTATTATTGTTATATATATATTTTTCTATATTTCTATTTTCTAATTAAATTTTCGTTATCATCATCTTTATTATTATTATATATTTAAATATTTAAATTTTCATTTTTATTATCATTGTTATCTTTATTATTGTTACAATTACTATTAATAATTTCTTTGTAATTAGTGTTGTCATCATATTTAATTGTAAAACTTCATCATTATTACATTAGTCACAATTTAATGTTCACACTCGTCACCAACTATGGTAACACGAGAGGTCCACCCCATGTATATAATGCCCACAGCCCGTTTGTAAACCCATTCCTTTGAAAAAGCATACCTGCGAAACTAGTCAGGAATAAACTCAAGACTAAGACTCATGTGTTTCCTACTCCGCTTACGTCAACCTGTCAGAATGTCTCAACATATATATATATATATACACACACATATATATGTATGTTTATATATATATGTATATATATATACATATATATATATATATATATATATATATATATATATATACATGTGTATATGTATATTATGTATATACTGTACATATATACAATATAATATATATATATATATATATATATACAATATAATATATATATATTTATTTCTAAACAGAAATGTAGTAGCACATTTGTAAATGACACACAGGGAACCCACATTTGATAGACGATATATAGAATCTTCTTTCATTCGAAGTTTATTTTCTCCGACTGTGTGTTTCCTGTGTTATATATATATATATATATATATATATATGTATGTATATATATATGTATATATATATATGTATATATATATGTTGGTACATTGTGAAGAAGCATAGAGCGAAACCGGTCAGGAATAAACTCAGTAACTCGGAACTAGACCCGTGACTTCTTTTTCCACCTTCATCAACATATATAAATATATATATATATGTATATATATATATATATGTATATATATGTGTATATATGTATAATATATATATACATATATATATATATATATATTTATATATA
>NC_134808.1:48843136-48870636 GCF_046742065.1 Oratosquilla oratoria
CATCCCCGCACCCATTCCACCTCATGCAATGACAACATCATCCATATACAGCCATTCTCCATTCACCCCTATCTTCTGTCCTCATCCATCCTTCCTCAACAGATATTCCCCTCTTCCCCAAAGCCCCCTTCACCTCATCCATCCACCTCATCCTAGGACGTCCCTTCATGTTCACTCCCTCCACATCTGCCTTAAATACCTCTTTTACTAGTCTTTCTTCACTCATTCTTTCCATGTGTCCAAACCATCCAAATACTCTTTCATCAACCCTATCTCCCAACTCCCTTTCCACCCACTCTGGGAAGGCTTATGGGGGATCTTGAATGAGAGGATTAGGAGAGGAACAGAAGGAGTAATTGGTGAGGAACAGTGTAGTTTTAGAACGGGTAGAGGTTGTGTAGATCAGATCTTTGTGGTGAGACAGATATGTGAGAAAGCTATTTGAAAGGGGAAGAATGTTTTTTGGGCTTTTATGGATCTGGAAAAGGCTTACGATAGGGTAGACAGAAAGGCATTGTGGGAGGTTATGCAGATACATGGGATAAGAAGAAAGCTTCTTGGAGCTGTCAAGAGTTTTTGTGAGAGTAGTAGAGCTTGTGTCAGGATTAGAAATGGAGAGAGTGAGTGGTTCGAGGTACAGGTGGGACTTCGTCAAGGATGCGTTATGTCACCCTGGCTGTTCAACTTATATATGGATGGGGTAGTGCGAAAGGTAAATGCAAGGGTAGTGGGTCAGGGATTGGAGATGGTTAAAGAAAATGGAGAAAAGTGGGAGGTGAGCCAGCTGTTGTTTGCGGACGACACTGCGCTTGTGGCAGGATCGGAGGAGGGATTGAGGAAGTTGGTGACAGAGTTTGGGAGAGTGTGTGATAGGAGAAAGTTGAAGATAAATGTGGGTAATGGTATGTACAAGGGGTGAAAGTGGCAGTAATCTGGAAGTGAGCATTAAGGGAGAGCAGCTGGAGGAAGTGGATATTTTTAGATACTTGGGTGCAAATGTGGCAGGAAAAGGTGGAGTAAAGGTGGAGGTAGAATGTAGATTGAGAGAAGCGAGCAAATGCCTTGGTGGATTAAAAAGTGTAATGAGGAATAGAAATTTGGGAATGGATGCTAAGAGGAGACTGTATGAAGGAGTGATTGTGCCAACACCACTGTATGGGGCAGAAACATGGAACATAAGAGAGGAAGAGAGAAGGAGCTTGAATGTGTTTGAGATGAAGTGTCTGAGAAGTATGATGGGGGTTACTAGGCTAGATAGAGTGAGAAATGAGGAGGTGAGGAGGAGAACAGGGGTGAAAAGGGAGCTGGGAGATAGGGTTGATGAAAGACTATTAGGATGGTTTGGACATATGGAAAGAATGAGTGAAGAAAGACTAGTAAAGGAGGTATGGAAGGCAGATGTGGAGGAAATGAATATGAGGGGACGTCCTAGGATGAGATGGATGGATGGGGTGAAGGGGGCTTTGGGGAAGAGGGGAATATCTGTTGAGGAAGGACGGGAGAGGACAGAAGATAGGGGTGAATGGAGAATGGTTGTATATGGAAGATGTTGTGATGAATGAGGTGGAATGGACGGGGGGGATGGGGGGTGAGGTAGTGTGTGTGAGCAAAATTTTGACGCAGCCCGAAGGGATTTCTCCCCGTCCTATCCTTTATATGGGGGGACGGAGAGGGGGGGGTCACCGATTTAATGAAGCGGCCTTGCTGTGGATGTGCTGTGTCTTACGACACTGCTTCTGACCCAGGGCAGTGGACAGGGTGCAGGGGTGACCCGTCATCCAGGAGGTGCTAAGATGGGAGGGAGGGTGGAGGGGTGTGGAGTGTTTTTGGGGATGGAATGGGTGGGAATGATTTTACGCCTTTTCCATTTTGACTACCTCCCTAGTAAGGGGGGAAAAGCCTTGGTATATATATGTTTATATGTACTTACTGTCGACAAGTTTCCTTTCTCCTGTGGTTATTTTGCATTTTTGTATCACGGTGATGTGATTGCTTGCATATGTATATATATATATATATATATATATATATATATATATATATATATATATATATATATATATATAAATATATGTGTGTGTGTGTGTGTGTGTGTGTGTGTGTGCATATATATGATATATATATATATATTTATATATAATATATATATATACATATGCATATACATATACATACACACACACACACACGCACCTCCCCCCACATAAATATATATGTATATATTTATATATATATATATATGTATATATATATATATGTATATACATATATATATGTATACATATATATATATATATATATATATACATATATATATATATATATATATATATACATATATGACACACAGGAAACCCATGTTTATATATGTATACATGTGTGTATATATGTGTATACGTATATGTATATATAAATATATATATATAAATATATATTTACACACACACACACACATATATATATATATATATATATATATATATATATATATGTATATAAATATATATATACATATATTTATATATATATATACATATATATATACATATATATATATCTATATATATATATATATATACATATATATACAACTCTCGTATATATATTTATACATATGTATACAATAGTTTTAATGGTCTTTTTCCTCCGTCTGGGTGTCCAGACGGACACCCTCCTCAATGGCGGATCACCAGGGAAGAGCGTTCAGTATTCCGATCGTTGATTTCCTCATGGTTTCAAGCAGAAAATATATATACATATATATATATATATATATATATATATATACATATTTATGTATATCATATGTATATATATATATATATATATATATATATACATACATATATATATATACGAGAGTTTTGATGGTCTTTTTCCTCCGTCTGGGTGTCCAACACACCCTCCTCAATGGCGGATCACCAGGGAAGAGCAGTATTAGTTGCCGACAATCCGACAATGCGCCAAGTAGTACTGGGTGCCATGGTTGGTGGCAGTAGAACGACAGCAGCCTCCTCACCTGGCAGAGATGCACGAGACTAGGTTTACCACACCTACCAGGATCCAGTTTGGAAATAACCAAAAGGAAGTTTGGTGAAAGAAGACGTTGAATTGCCATGTCCCGGTGTCCTGCTTGAAGTCTTTGTTCTGGCTGTCGCTGGACGTCTGTTTTATTCAGCTGAGGGGTGCGGGTTGAGATAGAACAACCACCCGAGAGGAGAATGTCCCCGACTATTCAGTCTGTTTAATTGGAATGATGAATTTTCAACATTCTTTATCTGTTTTGTCATTTCACTTCACGTTTTTGTTTCTTCTTCGTTCTTTTCATATTTTCAGTCTTTATCTTTATATCTATTTCATTCTCTTCTCTGTTCAATTGTATATATTTTTTCTTTGAATTTATTCTCCTTTTGTTTTCCGTTTAATTCTCTACTTGGAATCTGCTGGGAGCGGGGCAGGTTTTATGACATAAACTTCTATTTGCTTGATTTGATTTGATATTAATCTTTTTAGTTATTTATCTTTTCATCTTATCTTTTAATTCTTTCTCTATTATTTTTGTCTTTTATATATTCTCATGTGATGTGCAGACAGAGGAAGAAGGACAACTTCATCAGAACAGAAGAAATTGGCGTCTTTTTTTCACAGCTGGACCACTAACAGGAGTTTGTTGAGAAGAAGATGTATTCCCATCTTTTTCGTTTGATTCACTTTGTCACTTGTGTGGACAGCTTTCTGCTTTCTGTTTTGTTTTGTTTTGTTTTTTTCTATTTGGAACTGACCAGATGCGGGGCATACTTTACTGAAGATCTTCATTTCCTTATTTGATCTGTTTTCTTAAATGTTTCTTCATTATTTTTGTATCTTTTCATATCACATTCTTCCATCTTATTCATATCCACTTTTCCTTTTTTATTGTACATATATTTCGTACATTTCATTAATTTTTTACTTCCTTTTTCACTGAATTTTTCTATTCAGCGTCCCTCACATTCTACTTCGAACTTTGTAACAGTTTGGCTCCTGATGTGTTCTCGTTTGCGGGCTGCCTCAAGCATAATTGCCTCTCGAAGAAGAATACTGTGGAGATCGGGGGATGGGAACGAGAGGACTTTCCTCTTCCATCGACCCCAACAAGTCTCTTTGGTCTGGCGACAAAAATAGACGACGTGAACAAGCGCCAGAAGCGTCCACAGAATCCCCGGGAACACGGAAAGGACGAGGATGAGTGCGTGGGTCCAGATCACCGCTCCCAGAACGCCGGCTCCTTCCACGACCAGGTGAATGATGGTGGCGACAGCCGTGACACCGTGGAAGGTCGTGCTGGCGATCAGAGTCCCCATGAAGTAGGGGTAGTTCCTGCCTCCCACGCAGATTCCAAGGACGAAGCAGTGGTGGTCCAACTGCTGCACGCAGACCTTGCAGACCTTGCAGTGCCTCGTCTGGAAAGGCCCGGCCTCGACCTCGCAGACACTGCAGAGGCCGTCTTCGCCCACGAAGGCTTCCACGTCCTCGGCACGCCTCCTCTGCCAAGGCCCTCGTCCAGGGTCCTTGGCCAAGAGGAGGAGGAAGCTGACGATGGCCAGTCCCATCAAGAGGGCCACGAGGAGAAGGACCCCTGGGCAGGCGGTGATCCAGAAGGATCCCTGGCCGATCACCAAAAGGATCGCAATGAGGATCCAGCTGGCGAGTAGAAGAACTCGAATGATGGTGTTCGTGCAGGTCATTCGAGCTTTCTACAACAGAGTCAGGGTGGTTGGGCAAGAACGACCTCCAGCGGAAACAGAAGACGGTAACACGGATGCATGCACATACAAGCATAAACAGTACATTAATTTAGAATACGAATATATTTACATAATATATATAAACATATATATATATATATATATATATATATATATATATATATATATATATATATATATATATATATATAACCTACTGTCCGAGGAAGAAAGCAAAAGAAACAGATCTGTATATTTCGACCACAACTGTGGTCCTCTTTAGCAGGTGTGGTCAAAATATACAGATCTTCTGTTTCTTTTGCTTTGTTTCTCCGACAGTAGGTTATTTAAACCTTTTATATATCTGCAACTGCATTTTGGTTTTGTGATTATATATATATATATATATACATATATATATACATACATATATATACATATATATACATATATATATATATATATATATATGTATATATATATATATATATATATATATATATATATATACATATATGTATATATATCATATATGTATATATATCATATATATATATATATATATATATATATATATATATACAATCAAGAACCGGTTATGGTGAATTCACCCAAGACTGAGCACTCACGATATGTGAGAAGACGTCCTCGTACCGGTATCAAGAAACAAGTTGGACTCCTCAAGTCATATGAGCTTCGACGTGATTTATCACATAAACACTTCTTTCAACATTCTTCACATGCACAGTCTAACAGATGATATGGACAGTCTGCAGGGACCTTCCTTCCGCCCTCAGGCTCTCCATACCTGTTGGAATCGTTCCTTTTGTTTAAGAAGGAAATAGGCAAGAATTGGTTTACCAATAAAGTGGTTAATAATGAAAAGGAGCAGGACTAGTGATCATGTAGTAAGAGCTGAATCAATTGGTTGTTTTAAGAGGAGATGAGATAATTCTATGTATGCTGGACAACAGGTAACGAGGGACATGGAACTGCCTAGTGTAGGCTTTATGGTCTCTTGCAGTCTCCTCCGTTCTTGTGTTCCTTGAGTGGTGTGAGTGTATTGTTGACATATTTTGAATGTTAGTTCTTTTCATACAGGTAGTGTAGCATTGGTCAAGTGAAATATTTCTTGTGTTACCTAAACAGCAGGTAAGATAAGAGAGAGGGAAGAGGGTGGAGGGGAGTGGAGTGTGATAGGGATGGAATGGGTGGGAGTGGCTTTTATGTCTTTGTTTTTTGGCTACCTCCCTTGTAAGGGGGAAAAAGCCTTTGGTATATGTATATGTACGTATGTACCTACACAGCAGTACAGTCATGATTTTCTAAGTTCGAGATACGACCAGATTCAGTGGAACTCTCTAGATTTAATAGAAAATTTTAGTTAGTATCTTTGGTGTTTAATTGTGATGATATACGAGTATATATATATATATATACAGAGCAGTCACATGAACGGTTGAACACTGGTCTTGTATATTTATATATATATATATATATATATATATATATATATATATATATATATATATATATATATATATACCTTGATGTATATATGTATGAATGCATGTATAAACTTGTATACAAACATGCAGTGCACGTACATAGCACGCGCACCTGCGGCGAGGTGCACGAGCCCAGACACCCACCCACGCCCACACCCACACACGGGAACAGAAAACGTACACACTCTCATACCACAATGAAGCTTGTACACTCGAACATACCAACAACCATGTGTATGCTTAGCATGTATATAATCATGCATGTATGTTATATGCCAACATTGATGTGCTGTTGTAGAGTATGATATATGAGCAAGAAATGGCGAATTGGTAACTGCTTCGGGTGTCGGGCGCCCGGCCGGGTTCGGATGCGTCCGTTAGTTGAAGTCGTCACTTTGCCAGAAAACGGCAATGCCTCCCATCCAGTACAGCCTCAGAAAGGTAACATTTTTACAACGTTGCTGTCGTTCCTCCTGTCTGTGGACAGGTGATTTTATTCAGATCTAAGGATACTTTTCATTCTCATTTCCAACGAAGTAAAGGAGAATCTTTAAACCGGGAATAAATATGCGGCGGTAGAAAAATCGACCGATTTATTTCTATTTTTTTTTTTCTGTTCATTCATTTTCTTAATACGATATGTGTACTTGTTTTCTCTTTTTTAACTGATCGATTAATAACAACTCTTGTTCATTTATAAACTTTCTTCATTTGTTCTATATCTAATTTACCTAACCATAATCAATTTATTCGTTTATTTACATATTAATTCGTCTATTTATTTACTTTAGTTACGTATCTTAATTACCTAATCGTAATTCATCAATTTACTTTTCATCTATTTCTTCATTTATACCGGTATTTGTAGTATGCGTACGTTTGTATATTATTTTTTATTATTATTATTTATTTTGCAGGCGTCTTCGCCTTCGGAAGCACTTCGTCTTCTCGCCCTACAGCTTCGGGTCGATCTTTTCAGCCAAGAATTCGCCGCTAAACTGGATGCCCAGGACCCCCTACGCGACTACAAAAAGAGGTAAACACACATAAGTTTACTACTTACACTGCTACAACAGACGGGCAGCCTCTAATGAATAATACAAAAGTAAATATATTGATTATACCATCGTATAGGTATTTACTGATATTAAAGGAGATAAATAATGTAAGTTAGATTATTTAGTTCTTGTAGGTACTACAGCCACGTAACACCAGTGCTGAACTTAGGGTTATGATGTCATGGCTCTGTTAGGCCGTTCGAACGAGAATTGACGTCATCGTTTTCTTCAGCGCAGCTGTTGCTAGACTGTCCTAAACCATTTCATAATTCTCTCAGTGTAAAATTATATATATATATATTATATATATATATATATATATATATATGCATATATAGATAGATATAAAAGAGTGGTGTTGCATCAGACTAATAGGATTGGGCTGTGCTTGTATTCGTCTGTTTTACTACAAATGTAAAGGAATAACAAAGAAAAAAAGATGCCGACATGGGACCTCTCATTCTATAACAAGGCTGCATGCAAAACATCGACTTGATGATTAATTGAATAAATTCATATATAGATCGGCTGATAAGTATATAGATAAAGAAATAACTAAGTTTGTACATAAATATATGATTAGATAAATTAGTATTTAATTAATCAATTAATTGAAATTTAGTATCTAATTAATTGATGAGTATATAAAACAAGTAATAAATAAATGGCTTGATTAATTGAATGATTTGTTAATAAATCACTTAATATAAACGAATAGATAATTAGATGAATGCATCAAGAATTACATACAAATAAATATATAAATGAATAAATAAATAAATAAATAGATGCGTAAATGAAGAACCAAAAAAATTAAGTTACATTTCACGAAAATTTTTGACTTCAAGGTTTGCTCTCCCGAAGAGGAAAGCGTCGACGAAGGCGCTGAAGAAAACGGAGGTCATGGAGGAGGAAGCTATGGAGGAGGAGGAGGCAGCCGGAGACGCTGACGAGGAGAGCGTCGTCTACTTGTGCGGGAACCTCCTCGACTTCAAACCCTTCACAGCTGACGAAGTCTTCCTCAAACACCTCGAGAAACTGGGGCAAGTGTACGTATCTATGTGTGTGTGTGTGTTTATGTGTATATTTATATACAGTATATGTGCGTGTGTGTATACAGTATATATGTGTGTGTATGTATATATATACAGTATGTATGTGTGTGTATGTATATATACAGTATGTGTGTGTATGTATATATACAGTGTGTGTGTGTATATATAGTATATGTGTTTGTATGTACATAGTATATGTGTGTATGTATATATACAGTATATGTGTGTGTATATATACAGTATGTGTGTGTATGTATATATACAGTGTGTGTGTGTATATATAGTATATGTGTTTGTATGTACATAGTATATGTGTGTATGTATATATACAGTATATGTGTGTGTATGTATATATACAGTATATGTGTGTATGTATATATAATTTCTTTCACTCACTCAACCCTGGATCTCATCAAGTGCTTGTTGCCAGTAATACCAAAAACCGTTCATCCCCATCCTCCTCAGGGATGCCGAGCTGACGTCAGAAACTCCCCTGCCGGAGGCCACGTGGGAGCAAAGCATTCAGGACACTATGGGCCGCCTGGTGGGTGGCGACCCCTCCTGTGTCTCCCTCTTGAACGCCCACAAGGTCAACCCGCTCCTCCTCCACCTGTTCTCCTTCTTCCAGCCCAGCGAAGAACGCTACAAGATCCTCGTCGAAGACCATGCCTTCCCCTTCGACAGAGTAAGTCACGGTCTTTCTCCTTTTCCCCTTAAGTATAATGAAATAGAAAAATGGGCTGAAATATATGAGTGTATCCATGACTGTACTTCGTATTGGAGAAGTATTGCTGCTGTATTCAGCCGGAAAGTTTATGTGCGAAAAAAGGGAGAATGGTGGCAGCGGTGGGATTTGCCAAGGGAACTTCTGCCGATTTGTATTATATTTCTTCGTTAATTTTCTTTTTTTGTATGATGCTATTTCTTGACCATCCAAGGTTACTTTGTCGTTGAACAAAATAGAATATTGAATTGCTAGCAGGGGTAGGGGCTCACCCAGTGATCAAGTTTCTTGAGATTTGACCTTCGAGTACTTTTTAACTAACGCTATCATAAAAGATAATTTATACATACTTTAGTGAACATATAGATTATTGAATTGATTAATTAAATAATTAATTAATTAATAGATAAATAAATTAATTGATAATTATATGAACATATGAATAACTAGATAAATAGATACAATGAAATTATACTATATTAGGCCAATGTGTTCCCGGCTTCAATCCCTCTACTTCATGCGTCATCATTACATCGGCTTCCACCTTACCCGTTTCGCTTGACGTCTTATGCAGATAACACACACAGCCAACAAAAAGTTCCACATCAAGGTGAAAGTGTGACTTGTGTGTATGGCACAAGAGAACACACGCAACCGAGGCGAGGGATGTTTTGGGGAGTAATACTGATAATACATAAAGCCGACAAAAGACCTTTCGGTTGAATGAATAAGAAGACGGGACAATAACATTTAGCTTGCGTGTCTGATCAAGTACAGTGTGAGAGCCTGTAACTAACTCCCCTCAACTTCAGTGTGCCTTGAAGTCCCAAATCCAGCGCCATGGGTTGGACCCCAGTGAGGCCTTGGTGGAGGTCTCGCCTCGCCCGGGAGAGTACGCCATCCGCACCGAAGACATCCTTAAGGTGAGTCTACTTCCCGCAGAGAAAACGTGGCCCCATCATAGTCTTGTAGGAGGGGAAGATATGCCTGTACGAAAATGAAAAGATAGCCCTCTTTTATACACAACTATCTTTTCATTTTCTTACAGACATCTCTTCCCCTTCTACAGCTACCGATCCCGCGCGTGCGGGTGGCCTGTCCTAGGTAGTCCATAGCCCATATAGACTTACTTAATGCAACTGACAGGGTATTCAAAAAATATTCCGTACCGAGAGATTCTTATCCTTTCATTCTGACTGCCGCCAAACTTTTTTTTATTCAATTCACCCCCAACCCCCTTTCTGTAAGGAAACTATTGGATATGACATACGAGGAAGGGTACTCACATGTCAGAAACACCGTAGCCAAAGCTACCATGATAATCAAGTCTTCACGAGTGTTCCTTCTTGTCTGTATATTGCAAGTGAGCGAATACATATTTCCTTCACACTTCAGTGATAGCAAAACTGTGAGACTCTTTGCTTGTGCAGATGATCGAGGAGGAGGGGCCACGAACGGCGATTGTCTGTCTCGGTGGTATTCAGCCCATCACAGGGCAGAAGCTCGACATGGCGGCCATCACGACGGCAGCGCATGCGCAGGGCTGCCTCGTGGGTTGGGACCTCACCCACGTCGTCGGAGCCATCAAGCTCGAACTGGACAACTGGGGTGCTGACTTCGCCTGCTGGTCGACATTCAAGGTAGGGCCATCCTGCTTTTCTTTCTTTTTCTTCTTCTTCTTCGTCTTCGTCTTTTTCCTCGCCTTCTTCTTCTTCTTCTTCTTCTCCTTCTTCTCCTTCTCTCTTTTTCATTTCATCTTTCTTTCATTTTCCTTTTTTCTTTCTTTTTTTCTTATCTTGACGGAGATTCATCGGAGGTAGAAAGCTATATCAAATGATAGTGATAATCTTGGTAAATTGCGAATATTAACATACAAAAGATGACATTAAAGAAAGGCACAAAGCGATAACATCTAAAACGTTAGAGAGGAACAACTCTGCCAACACAAAAGGCCCGGGTTCGAACCCTGATCAGTTGGCTTCAGGATACGAGTCAGAGACTTCTGGGGGACCGAGTTAGGGTTGTCTGCAATATAAGCCGCACATCCACCCTTACTTTAGAATGTATGTGAGGCTTGTTTTTAACTTTCCTCCAGAAAATTAACATTTTCACTCTAATGGATTGGATTTACGCTTCTTTGGATGCCTTTTGATAAATTTAGTGCATTTCACAACATTATTAGAGTCGTTGTGCTTCATTGTTAGATGCTCTCGTTTAGCAATAGATTGTTGAATATCCTGCAAGGAAAAGGCGGCCTGTATAACAAACTTGTTCTTAATTTTCCAATTTTATTTCACTCCCTTTCACAGCATATTAGCATTCACGTTCACGTTGATTTTTTAAAATATTTAAGTTAGTATTCTATCATAAGGTTTCGTACATTTAACTTCTTACTCTGTCAGTTAATACAGTTTTGTCTCTCCTTTCTCTGCTGTAACACCATATCTTTTCTCTGATCTCATGCCAATTTTCCTTCTCTACAATATTTTTCGAACATTATATATATCACCCTATCACGTCTTTTCACCCTTTTCCCTCGGGTAGACAAAGTATAAAAAAGTATTCGTGGTCTTTAGACTCTTTTCGCCAAGGAATCCATAAATGAGAAGGGTCTTTTCCATTTTACGGCATGCAGATTTTTTTTAGGTTAGGTTAGGTTTCAGATTAATATTCATTTCTTACCTCTCTTAAGTTGTTGAAAACAACTGCATACCGTAAAATGGAAAAGATTCAATAAGAATTTCGAGAATACTGCTTTACATTCATCGTTGCCACTATTTGTCCAGTACCTGAAAAGCAGTTTTGGGGCCATCGCCGGCGCCTACACACATAAACGCCACTCGGAGAGCGGGACTGGCCTCAAGGGCAACCGGGTGGCGACGCTCTGGGACATGACCCTCGGCGTCGACGGCTTCAGGCTCTGGAACTCGCCGCCCATCCTCGTGGCACTTGTGATGGCTAGTCTGGAGGTGAGTGCTGCCTTCATGATTATTAATATGTATATATATTATCAGAAACTGCTATGTAATCAATTACTTGTTTTTTGTCGAGTTTACTAGTATTCTTGTTACATCTGTATCGGGTGTGATTCACCATTCACCATGGTCTTGGATCACGTGTTGAATTCGTAATCGTGGTGTGTTGCTCGATGTTTGAAGAAACCATTCATGATCTAAGATGGTTTCGAACACACATCCGTATTAGGTGTCCTTCCTCTACATTTTTTGTTTCTTTGCCAAATAGCCCTATCGTGTCTCCCATTCACATCCTTTCTTTACCTACCCTCATATTGAAATCTCCCATCAACAATTTTATCTCCTCCCTCCGTCCTTCCAAAATTGTCTCAACTATCTCCAGAAATTCGACTTTCTCTACTTGTGTGTGCCCCTGCTGGGGTGCATAGATTTGGTATACATTATAAAGTCTGTTCTTTATTCTAAATGTACAAATCATGAGTCTTTCGTTGACCAAGTATCTTGTATAAAAGGAGAAAGCTTAGGTTCAACTATCATTGCCACTCAGTGATTCTTTGTTCCTTCTTCCACTCCAGAGTGTATCAGGAGAGGAACAGAGGGAGTAATTGGTGAGGAACAGTGTGGGTTTAGAACAGGTAGGGGTTGCGTGGATCAGATTTTTGTGGTAAGGCAGATATGTTAGAAAAATTTAGGAAAAGGTTAGGATGTTTTTTGAGCCTTTATAGATTTGGAAAGGCTTATGAAAAGGTAGATAGGAAGGCACTGTAGGAGGTTTTGCAGATATATGGGATTAGGGGAAAGCTGTTAAGGGCAGTCAAGAGTTTTTACGAAAGTAGTAGAGCCTGTGTTAGAATGGGAAATGGAGAGAGTGAGTGGTTTGAGGTAAAGGTGGGACTGCGTCAGGGATGTGTCATGTCGCCATGGCTGTTCAATGTGTACATGGATGGGGTGGTGCGTGAGGTAAAGCTGAGGGTAATGGTCAGGAGACTGGAGATGATTAAAGAAAATGGAGAAAAGTGGGAGACGAGCCAGTTGTTGTTTGCTGACGACACTTCGCTTGTGGCAGGATCAGAGGAAGGGTAAAGGGAGTTAGTGACAGAGTTTGGGAAGCTATGTGATAGGAGAAAGTTGAAGGTAAATGTGGGTGAATGTAAGGTGATGAAATGTACAAGGGTAGAGGGTGGCAGTAAGTTGCAAGTAAGTCTAAAAGGAGAGAGGCTGGAGGAAGTGGATAGCTTTAGGTGTTTGGGGTCGCATGTGGCAGGAAAGGGAGGAGTGGAGGTGGAGGTAAATTGTAGATTGAGAGAAGCAAGTAAATGCTTTGGGGGATTAAAAAGTGTTATGAGAAATAGGCAACTGGGAATGAATGCAGAGAGGAGATTGCATGAAGGGGTAATTGTGCCGAGGGCATTATATGGACTAGAGACCTGGAATTTATGAGAGATAGAAAGGAAAAGTTTAAATATGTTTGAGATTAAATGTCTAAGAATTATGGTTGGGGTTACAAGGTTGGATAGAGTGAAAAACGAGGAGGTGAAGAGGAGAGCGGAAGAGGAAAAGGAGATAGCAGATGGGCTGATGAAAGATTATTGGGATGGTTTGGAGACATGGAAAGAATGCGTGATGAAAGGTTATTTAAAGAGGTGTGGACGGCAGAGGTGGAGGAGTGAACTTGAGAGGACGACCGAGGATGAGGTGGATGGACGGGGTGATGGGGCGTTGAGCAAGAAAGGAAAGTAGGGGATTAGATTTTCGAACATTGGGGTTTCCTAATAACGAGAACTTTCTGTACTCGTTTAGATTCTTAACGAAGCCGGAATGGACAAGCTGCTGGAAAAACAGTTCTTGCTGACGGGTTACTTGGAAATGCTCCTGAAACACTACTTCGGGGACGGCGACCCCTCTGCCTGCGTCATCACACCAGGTGACGTCACAGAGCGAGGTTGTCAGCTCTCTGTCGAGTTTTCGTGCGCTCTGGGTGAAGTCCACCAGGACCTCAAAAATCGAGGCGTAATGGTACGTACAACGGACCTTAACGTTCAGTCTTTATAACTAAGATACCAAGTGGACATTGTCCCGGAAATCAATCGATGGACAAATAGGGACATTTGTTAATAAACAATGCATGCCTAAATACAAAAGAATAGACGATCAACTGAATGAATAAGTAAATGTATAAACTAATTCATTACTCCAATTTCCCATACAGTGTGACGTCATAACGCCGACTGTTGTGCGTCTGGTTCCCGTCCCGCTCTACAACAGCTTCCGAGACGTCTTCGTCTTCACCCAAACGCTCAAAGATGTCTTCGCGAAATGCAGAAACGAAGCCGAAATGTCCTGAAGTGAAATTGGTCTAGTTTAACGTTATCTTATCTCATTGAGGAACGAGTAAAATCGTCTGATGTTTGACAGAATAAAATCCCTAAGGTCTTCCTAACTTGGTTAATCGGAATAAAACACAGACGACAACGTTCCCCAATACGTTAAGTCAAAATATATATAAGTTATGAATAGTTTTGTATAAAGATTGAATAACAATTTGTTTTTTCTTGTAGCGTTTGATTTACTGCCATTTAACAGGTCCGTTTTGAAAAGGTAACACTAAAGATAAAAAAAAAATACAATCGAGTAAAAAAAATCATGATGTCTTCTAGAATTTTTCATTTATTTATTATCTATTTTATTTTATTTATTTTATTTTTAATCGGAGCCTTAACAGTTCTATATTTATTTTTCTCAGAGACACCATACATCTTACAGAAAATCTCTGGGAACGCCTTATCAGCATTTTCCGTAAATTTCAAAGAACATTTCTTAATTTGTAAATAATTCGTGTTCTATACTTAACTTTCAGTATAGCCAAGAGAATGTACTGTATTTCAGAATACACTAGCTTTATTCATAAGGTTAAGTACAGCGTTTTGTCCGTTCTTTTTTCTCAGGTTTTATACAATTATACAACAAATTATAATACCGTGCATATATTTTATGACTTTTAACAATATTTTGTATTATTTCGAACACATGTGTTTACAGAGGCATTGCATATTTTACCGGAAATCTATGAAAAATATCTACTGCACTTTTTCCTTAAAGTTAGTGGATTATTCTACACGGTAAAAAATGTATTCTTATATACCATTTTTGTATTTCCTAACAAAAAAAATAATGTATTTCAAATATGTGTTTTATCTGTAAAACAATGCATGACATTTTTTCTGTTTCTGTGGGTTAGGTTATATACAAAAATAGTAAGTCATTGTACCACATATGTTTTACGATTTTTCAAGAATATTTTTTAGACATTTACATATTTACAGAAGCACCCGAAATCTCAGGAAACATTTTACCAGCAATTCTTTTCTTAAATTTTAGGGGAAGTTTAGATTTGCAATATGTATATATATTGCACATATACATACAGTCACACACACACACACACGCACACACACACACACACACACACATTATATATGTATATGTATATATCAAATATACTTTAAAATAAAATATCCATAAATTTTTACGAAAATAATTGCTGTTAAAATGTATATGTACATATATATATATATATATATATATAATATATATATATATATATATATATATATATATGTATACATATACGGTGAGCAAGGGCTAACTCCCATAAAAGTTGTCCTGGGAATATAGTGGGTTCTTGTATAAAAAAAAAAAAAAAAATGTACCCAGGACAACTTGTATAGGAACTTTCCCCTACTCACCGTTCCATCGTCAGAAAGACAGAACTCCTCATCAAGAAAGACGTGAACACAGAAGCCGCTGTGAACGTCCATGAAAATTGCCTACATGAGGACCTACTACCTACATACACCAATATACATATATGCGTGTGCTCAGAGTTATATGAAGAATTCTCACTCACTCCCAGACCTTTAGTCGGTCTAATACGTTTATTCAGGTGAGGTAGGTGAGGCTTGTGGGTGGGTGGGTTCAGGTGCGGTTGTGGCTGTGGACTCCATAAAGCCTTGACTCTTGAACCCGGAGAAGCCGAGGTAGCCTATTTTGTGTCCGGCCAACGCGAAGAAACCCATAGCCAGAAGGCAGAAGTACAAGCCATAGATGACGAACTGAAAGAAGGGAAAAAAGAAAATTACACTTGAGGCAAACGAAAACGAAGCCTGGAGAAAAGAAAACATAAACACGGGTTTTATTCGAACTTGTGTTGATGTTTAGTGCGTTAACCCAGTATTTGGAGTTAACCCAGGTTTAACCAATTTAGACGCGCATAAACACGCGCACACATGCAGGCACACACATACACACACAGAGTGCACACAGCTCCTAAAGTTGAAGAAACAAACTGGTTCTAGTATTCATAGGCATCAGCAAAATTAGTAATAGATGACTGTTTAAAGGAGGAACAACCGGACATTGATGTTCGGGTAGACGAGGGAAAAGTATAATATATGGAGGAGAGGTAGGAAAGGGAAAAAGTGGAGTTAGAGTGACGATGGCAGTAAAAAAGAAGCATCAAGTTAAAAGGCGTGTAAATGGGGAAATAAATGGCCAAAATTATAAGTATAAGACTCTTAGGTGAGTGGTGGAAAAGAAACATGAAATGAAGCGAAAAACAGCCGCGCAATCGGAAAGAATCATAAAAAAATGATAATTGACGAGTTAAACACCATATGAGGACGGAGCCTTTATTTGTACGACGTTTCGCTTATTACAGCTTTTTCAAGTACCCAATAATAAGCGAAACGTCGTACAAATAAAGGCTCCGTCCTCATATGGTGTTTAACTCGTCAATCTTGTCGGCAACTGCCACTTTCATGAAAAATGAGAATATAGTCCTGATGGGCGACTTTGATTGTGAAAAAGTGAAATGGAAGTAACGGGAAATAGGTGAAAGTGAAGAATCCTGGGGAAATGTATTTTTGAGTGTAGCAAAGAATGATACAATGACATAATGGTTGAAGGAACCAGCACTGCATCTTTTCAGGATCTTTTCACAAAACTCCCCACTCCACCCTCTCCGCCGCGCCGCCAGGGCCTTGTGCAGCACTCCCCGAGCAGCGCCTTGGCCCCCCCGACTCGCCTGTATCCTAATGGGAACGAGGAGAACGTCAACGACGACGACGGTGAGGATCGTCTGCATCAGGAGCGAGAAGAACATGTTGATGCCGAAGACGAGACCGTAGGAATCTGCTCGGAGTTTCTTGGCTACCTGGAAGCTGTTGAAGAAGAAGACGTAATTGATGATGATTGACAATATAAACTTTTTAATCCTTCCACTATGGATGGACAGTGTTACAGGAGAAGAGGGAATTAATTGTTTATGGTAACTAATGATTAAAATAGTTATGATAGTGAATGATCATTAGTAATAATCAAATAACTCTTTAGCCATTTCACCGTAGATGGAGTTTCCACCCCAGTGAAGTTAAATCTCTTGGCGACTGTTGGAATATAAAAGATAAACTAGTTGACTCGTAAAAGCTGATGCAAGCAGCTTCATCTCTCACTCCGAATGGGTTTTCCTCTCATTTGAATAAAATCGCCTAACGGCAGCTAGAATAAGCAAGAGTGGTTCATCTGAACTATATGAAAAAAAAATCTAATGTTAACCGGGACAAAACGCTGAAGTATATAGAAATTAACACAGGTGTGAATGGGTTACATTGAGTGGATGATGGAGGGTGTTGGGTGTAGTGGAGCTGTGTATGTGTGATTCACCATGGCTCACCATGGTCTTGGATCACGTGTTGGACTCGTAATCGACAGCTATTTCCCTCCCGGAAGAGAGCTCAGAGGTCATATATGACCGATCTATGGGTAATGCTGTGACCTTACACGCACACACACACCCCCAACTCCCCGGCCACAAGAGTTAGAGTAATGACTCGCAGCGTAGCGATACTGAAATTATTTCAGCCCTGGGCGGGATTCGAACCCGGAGTACCGTAGTGTCGGCAGGGAACTCTACCACTGCGCCACGAGAATGCGTATGTGCATATGTATTAGTACAAGTAAAATTGTTGTCATGCATTACCTAGCCACGGTGATAGAACCTGGTAAAATTGTTGTCATGCATTACCTAGCCACGGTGATAGAACATGGTAAAATTGTTGTCGTGCATTACCTAGCCACGGTGATGAGAACCTGGTAAAATTGTTGCCATGCATTACCTAGCCACGGTGATAGAACATGGTAAAATTGTTGTCATGCATTACCTAGCCACGGTGATAGAACATGGTAAAATTGTTGTCATGCATTACCTAGCCACGGTGATAGAACCTGGTAAAATTGTTGTCATGCATTACCTGGCCACGGTGATGAGAACCTGGTAGGACACCCTGAAGAAGATGTAGTTGATGTAGGCGACCCAGATGCTCTCCGTGGCGCCCATGAAGCAGAGGAGAAGACCATCCAGGAGGGAGATGACTGCCAGGGTCATCTCCCCGAGCAGGTCCCAGTTGACGTGCAAGAACCCGACAGAGAAAGCGGCGAGGGCACCTGGAGAGAGAACAGAAGAAGGCGGGACGTAAGTCCTCCTTGGATAGGGTCACGTTTTAAATTTGGTTCTGCTTAGAAATGACTCCGGTATTCGGAAGAGATTAGAAGGGAAAGAAAAAGAACACGAAGACTAAAGGAGAAGTAAGAAGAAAAGGAAAAGAAGAAGAGAAACAGATAAGTAGATCAATTGAACGGAAAAGAAGGCAAATAGTACTGATAATGATAAAAGTAGTAGTGATAACAGTAAAGAAAAGAAAACTAAATTACCTAAGAGAACAATAGATTAATAGAGAAGTATATATATGGAAATAGACTCATCTGCTGGGATTCGAACCCTTGCCTACGCGGCTTGCGTCTTGTAAGACAAAGACCTTACCGATCACGCTATCTCGACCCTACAAAACGAAACGATTTAGTTCACGGCCCAGTCGTTCCGCCGAGGGCACTCGGACAGAACGTGATACGTAATGTATTTCATCAAATCCTTTATGCAGGCTAGTCTTCCGACAAGTGTTGAATGTATTTGTTAATAAACAAGCAAAGGAGTGAAGGGATGAATAGGTAAATAGGAGACTCACTGAGGAGGGTTTGGACGGCTTCGACTGCCCCGTTCCAGGAAGTCTCGCCACCGTCGTCTTCTGAGGGTTTGACAGTGAGCCACAAGGGCTGGATGTAGTTCCCAATCTGGTAGTTGCCGCAGGTCGCGAAGGCCCACCACACCGACCACTTGAGCAGGTGAGTGCTGGAGTAGGCATCACGGAAGTCCGACCAGAGGTATCCCACCACCTGAAGGAGGAACATCTCTTTACCTCTGCCAAGTAATGTCGTAACATGTATAAATTCACTAAAGACCCACCGTTGATTGAATTAAGAAAAGAAAGGAAATAACGATTTCCGTATATTTCGATGACCTGTTGTATTCCGCTGAAGAAGATCACAGCCAGTGATAGACATATACGGAAATTGTTATTTCCTTTCTTTTCTTAATCCATATCGATATTTTCAACACCAGTGTTGATTTTTTCTTTCCAACGCGTCGACGTGACGTCATATCGACATTTCCAACACCAATGTTGATTTTCTCTTTCCAAAGTGTCAAAGTGACGTCATATCGATATTTTCAACACCAATATTAATTTTTTTCTTTTTCAATGCGTCGACGTGACGTCATATCGACATTTCAACGAAGACTTATTTCCTAAGACTCGGAATTTGGCCGTACCTCTTTCAACGATGGTTTCCCTTGCTTTCTTCCTCCTTCAGGTTGTTCTTGAGGGCAAAGGTCTGACGTGCTCGCCGTCTCCGGGTCTCTGACGTCAGGTTGCAGACGATGGAAGTAGATGCTCGTGGCTACCGGAGGAAGAGCAACAGCAACACAAGTGGCCATGCACACTGACCCCATAGATACGTAGTTGAGGGAATGGTAGTCCATTAAGTTGGTAAGTGTCAGCAACTGGTAAATTAATAAATGAATAAACAGGTAGGTTAGATAGATATAACCAACTATATAGATACACAAATGTATAAACAGGTGGACAGGTGATGATAGACAGACATACAAATAATTAGATATATAAGTCAATTATATATTAAATAAAAGATAATAGATAAATGAATAAATATAGAAATGAATATATAAGTAAATGAATGAATAAATAAACAAGTAAATAAATTAATTAAATAGAACTAATTAATGAATAGATTGATTAATAAGTAAATAAATATTGGTTAATTAATTAATAAAAAGTTGATACATAATTAGATAAATGACAAATAGAGGGTTCAGCAATATAGTGATATATAATTTCTTGAGATTACAATTATATCATGGCTCACTTTCTGCTATTGATGAAGATAGATAGATCTACTTTAGTATACAATAATTTTACAAGCAATTCATGCCAACAACCATCACAAATTAATTAATCAATGAAGGTAAGAATATAATAATATAATAGGGATAACTCAAATTAGTATTTCATTCTCATAATTCTTCCCCTTTCTGATACAGAGTAACTTCTTTTCAAGAGACTGTTCGTCATACTTAATCTAAATTGTATCAACTCTTCCATTTTCCGATATTGTCATTATTCTCCATGATGTTTTTCATTATACTTTATCTACATGCATAGAAATATAAGATTATGTAGTCACTCCTACAATTTTTTTTTTTTTTTTTGTATATTTTGCTTTACAGAAAATTGCTTTTTGTATGGGTAACTTTACTAGATAGTGAATTACTCCAGATGAAAAAATAATATTTTCATTACGGTGATGTATTTGGTGCCAGATAGAATTGTTTGGATTTAAACTGAATCACACATACACACACACACACACACACACACACCTTGTGGCGCGGTAGTTAGAGTTCTCGGCTGCCAATATGGCGGTCCGGGTTCGAATCCCGCCCAGGGCTGAAATAATTTCAGAATCGCTGCGCTGCGGGTCGTTACTCCAACTCTTGTGGGTGTGGATTTGGGGTGTGTGTGTGCGTGTAAGGTCACAGTATTATAGATCGGTCATACGAGCTCAGCTCTCATCCGGGAGGTTAATAACTGTCGATCACGAGTCCAACTACGTCGTCGATCCAAGCAAGACAGGTGTACTCGTGGCAGCCATAAAGCCATTGACGTTAAAGAGATATTGCTACAAACATTTGAATACCTTTACGAATTTTGCTTTAGCTATTTCTCGTAGGATGAGTATACAGAGAGCAGGATACCTAGTCCCATCATTTTGTGTTATTTTTGTCAAGGAATCTTTCCTCCCTCTGCCACAGGGGACGCGGGGGTAAAACGAAAGGTATACTCAACGAAGTGGTAAAGGACAGTTGAGAGGGGGTGATGTTAAGGAGGAGTACTCGTGGTACGAAAGGAGTATCATTCCTTCATAAGTAGAGATTTTACTCTTACATGATGATGTGTATGGGACGCGCGGTGGCGTAGTAGATACCGTGTCAAGCTCACGAGCAGGTGGTCGTGAGTACGATTCACGGGACCCACTGCGAGTTTACCGAGTTAGTTCCCAACCTCCCGGGCCAGGCGGGGAGGTGACCCGGCATCGGCCTAAAAATCTTAGCGGTTTGCCGCAACTGAGAGGGTTTGCCCTACCAGGGGTTTCTCACTTCCCACTGCGTTGTAGTGGGATGGTGAGTAATGATGCGTGGCTCTAGTCCGTAGGGGCGCCCCGAAACAATCCCTAAAGCATTGGCAGCATGGTATTATGCAATTAATACAACACGATAACGTGCAGCCAATACCTCAGTACGAGGCGCTAAGAGGAGAGGTTTCCTAACCACCTTATAAGATATATGGATAAATATAAGTATTAATCAATATTACACGTATGTAAACCCACGTCACGGCACCATGAGCGTTGAATGTGCATTTGAATAATTGTAGCATTGCGTACAATTTATGACCAAATGCGTAGAAATAGGTAAATGATATTGTTGAAGAAAACTCGTTAACATTTACGGTTTTGCGGCCGCCATGAGGAAGCGTATTACAGCAAGATGATATTGTATTACTGTGGAGAAAGTAGACCTCATAGTCTAGAACAGTGGTTCTTAACCTGTGGGGAATTCCTCACTGGTGGGGAATGGCGGAGTTGCCAAGTGGGGAATGACCGGTCGGACAGAAGAACCAGTCTTTTTTTTTTTTTCTTTCTTTTTAATCGATGTGTTTTTGTTTCTTTTTGTTTGTTTCTGGTGTCTTCTTGTTGTCACATTTCGTGAATTTGTAAATATACAAATTCGATTTTAACCCATGCAGTGTTTAGTAACTAAACACTGCATGGGTTAAAATCGAATTTGTCAAAGACCGATGCTGTGGTGGGAAATGGAGAATTGGCTTACTAAAAAGTGGGGAACTGGAGAAAAAAGGTTAAGAACCCCTGGTCTAGAACGAGGCAAAATGGAAGTAAATGACTGAAAGGACAGAAGGTGAGGAGTATTTGCCATGAGCTATGCCCTTATGTCCCCGAAATACCGAGTCAGGTACCAGTAACTGCTGGGAAACGTAGAATAGTGCGCACAAATAGATTGACTAAATAAATTACATAATAAATTAACTAATCAAGATAATCAAATAGATGACTGAATCAACAAATCGATAAATAGACATACATATACCAAAGGCTTTTTTCCCTTTATAAGGGAGGTAGCCAAAAAACAAAGGCATAAAAACCACTTCCACCCATTCCAACCCCATCACACTCCCCTCCCCTCCACCCTCTTATCTTGGCACCTCCTGGACAAACAAACAAAAAGTAAACAAACGAGCATACTCGAACGCACCTGAGACAGAATTCCCGACATGAACTTCCCCGTCAGCGTCGCAGCACGAGTGAAGGACGTCACCTTCTTATAGAACTGACTAGGAACTTTGGCGTAGATGTACGTGTAGTAGGCCACTTCGGTCGAAGTGGCAATGCCGTAGAAGAACTCCATGGACTGCATGGCAGCCACTCCGCGCGCCCACAACAGGAGCGACCAGGTGATGATGTAGCCGAAACCCTCGAAGATGATGACAGGTTTGTATCTGAGCAAGTCGGTGACGAGGAAGACGACGATGAGGAGGGAGAGGTACGAGTATGTCCACACGGGATACACTTCGTAATAGGTCTGAAATGTATCGACGATAGAAATCAGTCTGAGCGTGAAAGAGCTCAAATGGGATGTCTGACGAAAATCCATTCTATTACTGTGCACAAGTAATTCAAGTTGAAATCACCCTACAGGTTCATTTGTGACAGTTTGTGCATAAGAAGAAATATCCTGGGATGTGCAAACTTATCTAAAGAGTAGAAAACAATTGGAGTATTATTAATTGACGTTTCGTCTCAACTAGATACTCTGAAGAGGTCCTGGTAGGGACGAAACATCAGTTTTGAATAAAACTCCAAATGTTTTCTCTTTCAGTGTTCACCTCACCACCCTACCACACACACACACACACACACACACACACACACACACACACACACACACACACACACACACACACACACACACATACACACACACACACACACACACACATATATATATATATATATGTGTATGTATATGTATATATACGTGTGCGTGCGTGCGTGCGTGTGTGTGTGTGTGTGTGTGTGTGTGTGTGTGTGTGCATGTGTGCGTGTGTGCGCCTAGAATCATATACCCGGACAAATTTCACATGAAAACTTCTAATCACTGCAGTCTGCCTCATTTTCCAATCGCTCATAATCAGCCCATTCTTTGCTCTTCATCTGAGGAGTGCTTGTACGAACATTAACCCTCTGTCCCGTCTCCATCTCAAGCACTTAATGCGACACCGGAGAACAAACAAACGAACGAACAGACTCTACCTCATCTTGGGTCAGATTGACGTGAGGTCCCGTGAGATAATCCGTGAGAAAGGGTTCTGAGGGCCTCATCTCCTTCAGGAAGCCATAGAGACACAGGAGACCGGTCGTGAGACCCCAAGAGGCCGACATCCTGGCTGATGGGCGAAGGCGTCCTAGGTCAGAGGAACGTTTTGCTGTTGCACTATAAACTTCATTTAATCTGTCCAGATGGACTTCATGTTCAAATGGTCTTGTTTTGATATAAACAGGTGAACTTAAAACAGTTTTTTCCAAAATGACTTGATGTAGTCTTTCCAGATAAAATTTATGCAATCTGTCCAAACTGACCTGATGCTATCTATCCAAATGAATTTGATAGAATCTTATTACAGTATGGACAATAAAATTAAGCTTCTTAATCATATTAGCAGTATAACTCAC
Organism: Oratosquilla oratoria; assembly: GCF_046742065.1. NCBI lineage: Eukaryota > Metazoa > Arthropoda > Malacostraca > Stomatopoda > Squillidae > Oratosquilla > Oratosquilla oratoria. Next base: position 48,867,463 of record NC_134808.1, read on the forward strand.
TTTTGAACATAACAATGAAATGATGAAATAATAATTATCATTAAGAACCGTACCTTTGGGTAGGACTGAGTTTTACTGAAGATCTGAAAAAGACGGCCCCGAATATTGTCCTAAAAGGAATGACGGTGTTGTTGTTGTTGTTGTTGTTGTTGTGGCGCCCTATTGTTGTTCCTGTTCCAGTCACTGTTGGTGCTCTCTACAAATAATAAAGATAAAAAAAATATATATTGATAAAACGTTGAGTCTAATACTACGGTGCGCCAAAAACACTCCCATAAAACATCTTCATATAGAAGCCGAAATCCTCTCCATACAAAATGACATGAAAATGGAAGGTACACAGTTCTCCGTGAGAACCCTTAACCTACCAACCTAAGTTGTCACTTTACACAAGCACAACCAACCTAACGCTATAAAAAAAATTTGGTATCCCCACTCTCAATCCAGCGCGGGGATACCAACTTTAACATATGCTATGTCTCCCTAATATAAACATGGCAGCTTAACAAGGCAATAGCCGCAATGAAGAAATGATGGAGATTCACTGAAACAGTCACGACTGGAGGGAAAAATCAAGTCTAGTATATATCCTGAACAATCAAATGTAGCGTGTGGTTACTCTAGTACTCATTGACGAAATCCCAACTTTTTCCAAAGATCAAGAAACAAAGTAATTTCATTCGAGGAGATTAAGGGTAGACTGAAATCGCTCATAATCACAAGTTCATTGCCCACATTAATGTTTTGAATAAAATTAAAACAGAAATGTTCGTGGATAGTACGAAAGTGAACAAAATACTGTATGTACAAGTCTAGGGTATCCTTATTTTTCTTTACGAAAGATATTTATTCATTTATCTATTTATCTATTTATTCTTATCTTTATTTCTTTCTTAGCTAATCGACAAACGATGGTAAATAAATAAATAAATAAATTAGAATAAGCACAAAAAATAATTAAAAAAGTCAGGTCCAGAACAAAATTCTTAGCAAGAATACAAAAATACTTAGATGTAGAGACATTGAAGTTACTATCTTCAGCCCTGGTACAGTGTCATATTGATTATGCTTGTTCTTCTTGGTATAGTGGTCTAACTAAAAAAATCTAAAATTAATCTACAAATATGTCAAAACAAACTAATCAGGACTGTTTTGAAACTCCATCCTCGTACTCATCTAGATTATACTTATTTCAAACTGTTAAATTGGTTATCTGTTGAAAAACGTGTTCAGTTAAAGCTTAATCAATGTGAACGACTCTTGTCCCAGTTATTTGTCAGATACTTTTACACTTGTTAGAAATGCTCATACCTTGAGAACTCGTTCTAGTCGGTCATCCGTTATTTTACCTAGGTTTAATAGTTTGTTAGGGAAAAGTTCGTTCAAATACACTGGTGCCATTGCTTGGAACTCTTTACCGATTAACATACAATCAATTGTTTCTAAAAGTAGTTTTAAAAAATCAGTTAAATTTTATCTTTTAGACACTGTTTTTTTCTGAGGAAAATAGTTTATATGTTTAATTTGTCACAATTTTTGAAATTGTGACACCCGGCTCGCTGTCTAGCCTTCCCATTTTCTCGTCTGTTTTCTCACCGTTTCAGCCCTTCGTTCCCTATACTCGGGGGAATTACCAGAGTCCTTAAGACTTCTAGTAGCTACATCCTGTCCTTTCTCCTCCTCGTTATCCTCTTCAACTGTCATGTCATTTTGGACAATCAATTTCAGTGCCTTAACGAAGGGAGAGACTTCTAATTATCTAGAAACACCCCCCCCCTTTTGATTTGTGTTCTCAGAGCCAGGCTCAACGGTTTTCGCGCCCACACAAAGCGCTCAAACACACCCCCTCCCCCCCCCCTGCGCGCTGCCACATATTTGTTTTAAGCTAGGCAATTAGAATAATTAGGATTGTGTCTAACCCGCTCGTGAACAGTGTCTACCTCAAAGAACACTTGGAACTGTGTCACCCTCCCGCATGAACATTATTCGTAGTACCCTTCGCAACTAGGGACGGAGACATAGAACTATTGGCATGGTCGGAAGCCGGCTAGCGGACATCGTGACCTGACCTACCGCAGGACACAGGCAGTCTAAGCATCGAGTTCGAAAAAGGAGGTCAGACCGCTCGATCTCGGAAGAACAAGCGTGTCCTTTCCTCCCTCATGTGACTGTTGGGGATTTATAACCTCTTGAATAAATCGATTATTTGGGTATAAACCCCTCAAGCAAAAACTCTGAGTGTAGTGCGATTGACCGGGAAAAGTACGCCGACGAAGTGACTTACAACCCCCATCACAGCGCGCCCAGGCCGTCCACCCCCCGCCCCCACCAAACGAAGTGGCGCCGATCGAAGCTCAGCAGGAGATCATGCTAATTGAAGACGTCTCCACAAGCAAGACATTTATAAGTACTCATTCATTAACAATTTCTTAAGCTAGGAGCGCGCAGGGAATAGATAGATAGGATGTATGTATGAAAACCAACTGTTAAAACCCTTATTTAATCAAGTTATATTTCTAGTGTTTAATTATTTAAATTCATTAAAACTCACAATAGGAGTTCTGGGTTTCATTAGCCTAGGACGGTTCACTTAATGAGTTGTCCCATCATACCCCTCCCCCTCTTTGATTTACTCACGCTTGCCTTGGAGGGAAGGCGAGTGGTCCCGAGATGTGATAAAAATCGCCTGGACTTCGGTTCCCCAACTGCAGCTATCTTCCCCCTCCCTTCATCAATCACTTAAGGTACGTGTTACCCACACCACCTCATCTACCACCTTCTTCCACTGTCCAGGAATTTGCGTCATAATTAATTTACACCTTTTATGCTAGTCATTATTCTAAGTCATTTTTTTCTAGTCAGTACAGTCATATTTTTCATGTTAGTCAATTTTGACGTCTTTTTTTCTAGTCAACCTAGTTTGTATTATGACAATCTTTTCCTAGTTATGATATGTAATTTCTTGTGAGGACCACAGTGGAAATGAGTCTTTTGACTTTCTGTGCCATCCTCGGATATACGATTATGTATAATATGAGTCTTACATGTATTGTATTTTATTGTATATATGAGTGAATCCGAATAAAATAAAATAAAATAAAATCATACCTGATGCTAATAAGCAGACGCCGCGGCAACATCCGTTTTCTTTGATTACCTACACAAAACTGAACA
>NC_134808.1:48875636-48918136 GCF_046742065.1 Oratosquilla oratoria
ATAGAGCCCCCCCCCCTACACACAACAAATATATAATAAAAGCACATTGGATATGAGCAGAAAGAGGATTATGAAAATAAATGCTGGTGACCTGTCTGATGGCACGGTCTACCACCCTGTGAGGTCATTCATACCCATGGGAGCCCAACCCCCCACCACATGGACCCCTTGGTCTACGGGGCCGACATGAACCAAAAAAAGGGTTCCCAGTTCGTTTACTTTTATTAATAATAATAATAATAATAATAATAATAATAATGATAATAATAATAATAATCATGTTATTGTTATTGTTGTTGTTGCTCTTGTTGACAGCTCTTGTTGTTTCTCTTGCTATTATTGCTATTATTTGTAATTATAACAATATTGTTATTAAGATTACATTTTTTTCACATACATTCGTCGATGGTTGAGATGATTTTTTTTCAAGTCGTGCTCGAAAAGTCTGTGCCTCGTAGTACTGCAGCAACTTGTCGCCAGATTAGTGGGTTCTAGAGTGTCCAGTCCTGACCACTGCTGAAGTCGGAAAGGATTAAAAACTGCTCACCAGTAAAACGATTGCGTAACGTACAGGAAGGGTTTCACAACCACCCTCTTCTTTTTAAATGTTGATAGTATGAATGTTGTTGAAATATATATATATATATATATATATATATATATATATATATATATATATATATATACATATATATATATATATATATATAGCCAAAACATAGAATATATATATATATATATATATATATATATATATATATATATATTATTGCCAAAACATAGAATATTAACACCATAATTATTGTCACTGGTGTAAGGCCTCTTTGCGGACTTCCCAGCGTTGGAAATACTATGTAAATACTCAGTAAGCAACATATTGACAATATACATAATATCGGCTATGTAAATACTGTACATGAATATTTTTTTCTACCATTGTCGATGTAGATATTGGAAATATAATAAACTGACAATTCTATATTGTCAAGACACTTTAACATATTAACAATGTATATAATGTTGACAAGAAATATTGACATTATAAATACTCTCAATAGACAAAATATTGATATTTTAGAAACTATCAACAAACTAAATATTGACATAAATACTGTATATAGACAATATTTTTTGGCAATGTAGATATTGTAAATAGAAAAAATACAATATCAAGACACTGTAGCATATTAAGACTATAATGTCAACAGACAAAAAATATTGACGTTACACATACTATCCATAGACAAAATATTTAGAATTTAGATACAGTCAATAGACAAAATAGTGACATAAATACTGCCAACAAACAAAATATTGACACTAAAAACATTTAATATTCGAAATAATGATACTGTAACTAATACCAATAAGATATCAATTTTCTGATGCCCCCTGTGGATCATCCCGTGACCTTTGTGTGTGTGTATATATATATATATATATATATATATATATATATATATATGTATATATATATATATATATATATATATATATATATATATATAATTAAATTTTCTACATCCTGTAGCACCTTCTCCTAATTCTGGCTGTTGCCGTTAGGTATTTTATTCATTTCGGTGGCTCCCTGCCCCTCGATAGGGAAAGAGGTCCTACTCAAACTTGATCGACTCCTCCCGTCTCGATTTTCCCCCTAACCTTATAGGGTGGCTGCCGCCGGACGATTTTATTAATCTGTGTGGTGTCACCTATGGGTGGGGCAGAGACGGGCAAATCGTCTCCTGCCGAAAGCTCATCAGCACCCCATTTCTCCAGACGGGAAATCCTTCTTGGGACGGACTTGGTCACGCTCCTTCCTGCACTTGGCACTGATCTCGGGCTAGGTGACAACACAGCCAATCCCCAATCACGAACGATTGGCACGGCCGACGATCACGCCGTTCACCAAGGCCAAACCATGAAGAGTGATAAAACCATTTGACGAAACCCTAAGAAGTGGGACAAGAAGAGCCACCCGGTACAAATAGGCGAGGGAAGTTCAATTGACTCCCACCCTATAATGCTCGATACTGCGTCCGTGTGCCCTGTCTAATAGGTCCTACATTACGTGCAAAGCTCCCTTCAGTGCTTTGTGTCTGCTAAGGTGATTAGGGTCATCCCCATACGAAAAAGTAAGAGCCTGGATGCGTGGGTAAGATGTGACAGATCACATATATAGATTGTATAGATTGGGGCCTTAGACATCTCGTTCAGATGCTCCCCAGTGGGACTTCAGTCGGCCTAGGGAATGGTCTCGTTGTCGAATTGTTGGAAAAATGTATAAATAAATAAATGAAAAAATCCCACTGTCGGAGGAAGTAAATTGATGAAGAATAGAATTAACCGTATATTTCGACCACCCTCTGTGGTCCTCTTCAGCTGATAGTTACATGGTGCACAAGTAAGTGTTATATAGTCGGTACAAAGAGATACATGTTCCCATTGTATCCCTTTATACCGACTATAACACTTGTACACTATGTAACTATCCGCTGAAGAGGACCACAGAGAGTGGTCGAAATATACGGTTAATTCTATTCTTCATCCGTTTACTTTCTCCGACAGTGAGATTTTTTTCATCTTACTTATGTGTCATGACATAATCCCTCTCTGAAATAGATAAATAAATAAATAAAAGAATAGTGATAGAGACTCACCTTTTACAAAAACAATGCTTCTTGTTATACCTTTCCTGTCGCCAGCCAATTTTATTCAGCTGATCAAGTGTGAGAAAGTTAACTTTGATGAATAATCTACTTTCATAATATACTCGTGTGTACACACACACACACACACACACACACACACACACACACACACACACACACACATGTATACACGTGTGTGTGTGTGTGTGATTCACCATGGTCTTGGATCGTTTGTTAGACTCGTGATCAACAATTATTTCCCTCCCGGAAGAGAGCTCAGAGCTCATAATATATGACCGATCTATAGGTAATGCTGTGACCTTACACGCACACACACACACCCAACTCCCGCCCTAAGAGTTGGAGTAACGACTCGCAGCGCAGCGATACTGAAATGATTTCAGCGTGTGTATTTACCTAGTGTATTCACCTTGTATTCTCCTTGGTCTTTGGATCACGTGTTGGACTCGTGATCGACAGCTATTTCCCTCCCGGAAGAGATAAGAGCTCGTATGACCGATCTATGGGTAATGCTATGACCTTTCACACACACACACCAACTCCCCGCCCACGAGAGTCAGAGTAACGACCCGAAGCACAGCGATACCGAAATAATTTCGGCACTGGGTAGGATTCGAACTGGGTACTGGGAGCACCATCGTACTTCCCAGTCCAGCGCTCTACCAACTGTGCCACCGAGTATGTATTGCCACTGAGTGGGTGCGTGTGTGTGTGTGTATGTATGTTTGTATGTATAGCATATCACTGTATTCGTAGTGCACAAACCAATTTGGTTTAGTTTTAATATTAGCAACTCCTTCCGCTTGGGAATCATCTCTTAAAATGGGAGAATAATGATTAATTTTCATATCTAAACTCCCCGGGACAACCTTTAGGGCGACTAAAACCACTTTTCGTTAACCCAAACAAGATACATGAAATTAAGTCTCTCCAGTAAGGATATTACAGAGAAAATTGAGATATTTATTAGCACGCGTGGGTTGCACAGTCACCCGTTTTTTGTTCCTGCCATGATTGAGTCGCTTTGGCTTAGACGACGACATCAACATCTTCGGTTCGGTAACGACTTTTACAGATTCTGAGATTTTATTGTAGCTAATACTGAACGATTTCTTTATGTGTGGAGGACAAATTCAATCAAGATCCCAGGAGATCCAGTTTCGTCCTAAGTCATTTTCCTCGTCTGTTGATAACCGCTTAGAAATTACCAGAACGAAAGACTTGAAAGGCGTCACCGCAGTTACTGTTAGCGGAAGTGTCGTGTCGTCCTGGTTTCCCGTCATCGAAACGCGAAGACGATATTAGTGTTACGTATTCGCATGTACATTAACTCACCTTTTTCTATTGCACATGGGCCGTGATCATGGAATCACGAGTTAAAGACAAGTTCACGCCTACAATTGTCCGGATCAGGGAAAGGCAGGAGTTCAGTCTTTTCTTGTTTATTCTGCTTAGCGAACATGAGGATTTTACACGTGTGTTCAACACCAATGCTAGGGTTACTCTCTCTATGCGAGGTATGGCGAGCGACGCCGGGACCCCCCCCCCCCTGGCGTCCCCCCAATGCATACCCTCGCTACATACCCCCTTGCTTATGCTTCGACTCTCCGATTCACGCATCACTTACACGCATACCAACCATCCAGGCACACTATGCAACATTCATACAAGCAATTTCGCCACATTAGTTTGAGTTAGAATATTCTTGATATAATCCTGTATGGGCTTGAGATTGCTTTATTTATTTATTTATTTTATTTTATTTTATTTTGTTAAATTTTAATCTATTTTTATTTTTTAGGGAAACGAGCCTGGTTAAGGCTTCAATAATTTAACCCGTTTGGAGTAACCCCTACGAAGTAAAAAGGTTGGCTACCATGACTCTCCCCCCGTCTTCCCACCGAAGGATTTTTGTCTTTGTCGGGAGATTCATCAGAAGTGGTTGTGAAAGTAATAATAATAATAATAATAATAATAAAAAAGATAATTTGTCAGGGATGTGGTCTGGGACCTCGTTTTGATGGTATAAAGCCTCACCACAGACTCGCACTGCAATCAGCCAATCAGATCCCTGCTCGCGTACAAACTCCTTGCGTACGTGGAAGTAGCAATCACCTCCCACGAGACGCTACTCACTAGAAGTTCACAAATTAGTTCAACCCACGAATGAGTTCCTGGCTGGGTCGACTGCGCTCCCGGATGAGTTTCACGTTTTGTATAGAAGTCCTGTGTAAACCCAAAAGGAGGAATCAACGAACAAGACAATCTCCAATACATTAGACCATATGATTTAATATTGTAAAAGATATAACCGTATGTCCTCTTAGGATTAATGGGTAGAGACCCACACAAGTTGTAATCTTATAAATCATTAAAAAAAGAAAAGCCGTTGTCCTGATGCTCCTCTCACTTCGACGTCCTTTCTCTGTTCCTCGGCAATTGTAATTGTTATTTCGAACTATGTGTTCTTGTCATTATCTGCACTTCATGTATATTGATTCAATGCCGAATAAAATTGTTATTATTATTATTATTATTATTATTATTATTATTATTATTATTATTATTATCATTATCATCATTATCATTATTATCATTATCATCATTATCATCATCATCCCCATTGTCTTATTTAACATTCACCCTCTCCCTCCCTCCCGAGAAGAAGGTGTGCAGGGATAAGTAAAATTGCCTGGTGGCAGCTAGAAAGAGAATTATTGAACCACGTGGTACGGAAAGTTAATTTTTTTTAATGTGTTACATATATATATATATATATATATATATATATATATATATATTACTGTAATATTAAATTGAATTTAATCAAGTACAGTTACTTTTTACTAAAATGTTTACTGCACTTTAATGCAATGTCTGCCTAAATTCATTTATTTATTTGATTATATATCTATTTATTCATTTTAACCATTTTTGCGTGACAAAATAGTTTCAGTATGCCAACAGTTACCTGTGGGCCTATTGTATTGGTAAATCTACCCTCCCCCCCCCCCACAACAAGGACTCATCCGATCGGCGATCAAGGATTTATGCAATTCCCCTTGGCTGCCGCCAATCTATTTCACTCAGTTCAGAAGAGATCTCCTGTGTAGTGAAAAGATTGAGGATGAGGTAGATTGACGATGATGACATGATGATGATGATGATGACGATGATGTTGATAACAATGATGATTATGATGATGGTGATGATGATGATGATGGTGGTGGTGGTAATGATGATGATGATGATGATGTTGATGATGGTGATTACAAAGGATTACAAAGGCGGAGCATGTTGATAACAATGATGATTATGATGATGGTGATGATGATGATAATGGTGGTGGTGATGGTGATGATTATGATGATGATGGTGATTACAAAGGATTACAAAGGCGGAGCATGCCGACGGGAGACCCTTTGGTCCATAACTAGGTCGGATGCGGAAAAATTATAATGATGATAAATTGATTTTAAAAAATTATAATAATATAAATAATTAAATAAATACATATGTGTAGTTAGATAATAAACAAACAGGTAAATAGTAAATAATGATAAATTGACAGATAAGTACTAATAAATGAAAACCAAGCTAATAACAAACAAACAAATAATAACAAACAAATATTATAAAAGAAATGGCAGTCATTACAGCATTTTGCCTAGGTGATGTTGACGATGATGGTGATGATGGTGATGGTGGTGGTGATGATGATAATGATGGTGATGGTGGTGGTGATGATGATGGTGATGGTGGTGATGATGATAATGATGATGACGACGATGATGCGAAAAGTAAACAAGGAGGAAGTGAAAAAGACGAGGGGCTTGTGAGAGAATCCGCTCGGCGGCGCAACGAGATTACAATAATTACACGAGTTATTCCTTAAATAGGCAAAGGGAGCCCACGTGAACGAAGCCGGACGTTTTGTCGGGCCCGGACACATTTTTTTTTTTCATCTTTGGCCACAACATTTCCTCTTGTGCCACTTAAGACCCAGTCACAACAAGCTTACGACCTGTTTCCGATCACCTTCGACCGAAAATCAAGCGATCGGTCGGCGACACAAAACCTATGCAAGGAATTGAAATGGAAAAAGTTAATGTGGTTGATAAGATGAAAATCTATGTACTGGGGACTATTCAGTGTGTGTTGTATATTATCTATCTATCAATCTATCTATTTATCTATCTTATTACCGACTTCCAGCGACTTCCAAAGACTACCTGCAACTGGTCGGCGACCACCTGGAGGTCACCGGTGGTCGGAAACGGGTCGTAAGCTTGGTGTGACTAGGCCCTTGATAAGGATCCATCGTGTGCCTCATTCTACTTTAACTTTCCTCAACTCTAACAATGCGCGTGACTGCAAAGTAAGGGGGCTTCAATTGGATACTACCTGTTGACAATAATCAGGAGCGTAGGATGGCCCAAATGCTGACCGTCGCCCCAGGCTTCGAACCGAGGCCTTGCTTGACGCCAGGCCAATGCTTTACCGACTGAGCTGTAGGAAAAGCATTGGACTGGCGTCAAGCGAGGCCACGGTTCGAACCCCGGGGCGACGGTCGGAAATTATTTGTAATGATATGCGTTGTCTAACGATTCACTTCCGATATAGATATATATGTGTGTGTGTTTATGAGTTTGTGTTTGTGTGTATTTACCTAGTTGTATTTACCTGGTTGTATTTTGCGGGAAGGGGAGCTACGCTCGTGGTGTCCCGCCTTTGTATCTCGCAGTGTCTAGTTTGCTCTTGAACTCATGAATGGTTTTTGTACACACTATTTCATTGTCCAATTTGTTCCAACTGTCCACCACTCTATGTGGAAAACTGTTTTTCTTCGGATCTCCTCTGCAGCTATGTTTTTAATTTCTTCCCATGTCCTCTTGTGCTTCTCTTGTCCCAGTTTAACAAGTCCTCTCTATCGAGTATTTCTGTGCTTTTCATGATTCTGTAGATGGTCAGTAGGTCACCTCTCTCTCATCTTTGCTCCAGAGTCGGACTCCAGTTTCGCCAATCTCTCCTCGTATGACAAGTTTGCAAGTGCAGGTGCCATTTTTGTTGCTGCTCTCTGGATTCTTTCTATTTTCTTTATATTCTTGTTGGTACTGGGTGACCACAATGTCGCCGCATGTTCTAGTCTAGGCCTTATCAGTGACTAATATTTTTTAATCATTTCTTCGTCCAAATATGTAAATGTCATTTTTATTGATCTTAGTAAGTTGTAGGATTCTCCGACAATTTGTGTGTCTGTGTGTGTGTGTCAGTTGTAGAATGAAAATGAATGCAATGACAGAAAAATAAATGCATAGTCCTGACATATTATGGATTCAGGTTCGGGAGTGCTCAAGAATACGTCTAAATCTGACCAGAAAGAAACAGAAATCAGTCATAAAAACTCGATAATCGCAATCGTTTTCCTCTTCGTCAAATACATCGCATATATGCCCATTTTGAACATAGAAGTTGTTGTGCCTTAAGATGCTAAAATTTGGAGCCTCCTTAGCCCTCGGTGCCCTTTACTGCTTTTCCCTTGGCTGAATAAAGTCGCCTGGCAACAGACAAGATAAACACTGGGCACGGGGAAGCCCTCGGACGACTGGACACCTGGACGCGATTGAACGAAATGAATCAAACAAGATAGAGAGGGAAAGAAGGATTAAACGTGTGACTCGGCCCTGGACCTAGTTGAAGGAAATGAATCAAGGAAAAGAGAGACAGAGGGTAAGAAAGATTAAACGTGTGACTCGGCCCTGGACACAGTTGAAGGAAATTAATCAAGGAAAAGAGAGAGAGAGGAGGGGAAAGAAAGATTAAACGTGTGACTCGGCCCTAGACACAGTTGAAGAAAATTAATCAAGGTAAAGAGAGACAGAAGGAAAGAAAGATTAAACGTGTGATTCGGCCCTAGACACAGTTGAAGAAAATGAATCAAGGAAAAGAGAGAGGGGGAAAGAAAGATTAAAAGTGTGACTCAGGGCAGCGGCACAGAACTTGGCGAACTGGATGAACACAAACCACACCACCAGGGGGAGTAACATGAGGAGGACCGACCGAACCACAAGCACGGACCCGGGGCGTGGCAGTTTCTCCAGCCGACGCTTCACGGGTTTCACGGAACGACACAAGCTCCTTACACAGACTTGACAGGTAATATTGTGCCGACTCCCCCTTGCCTCCCGGCCCTACTTCTATTGCTTGCGTGGTAAGTTGTCTCCTGACGAGGTACAAGACTTCTGCCAGTTAAAATGACTGAGTCAGTAAAACAGCGTCGTCCTCGAGGATGGAGATTGGTTTTTGGAGGAGGAGAAGGAGGAGGAGAAGGAGGAGGAGGAGGAGGAGGAGGAAGAGGAGGAGGAGGAGGATTAACAAGAAGTAGCTTCTTTTTTCAATATATAGGTGCGTCCGAGTAGGAGCGTGTGTTGAAGGAGGGGAAATGTCTGTTCATTCTGAACCAGAGAAAACTGGTCAAAGACAATAATTAGTTAATTACATCATTCATTGGAATATCAATCCCACTGACAATTACACATCAGCTACAGTATATGATTCAAGGGGGAACGTGAAAGAAACTACGACTCAACAATATAGGAAATGTTTTATCAAAATATTCAGCAAAATTGGTTAGTAAATTTCAGTCAAATCCACCGTGGAAGTGTCACGGACATAGTGATGGGTGACCCTATTTCTAAAAGTATCAAGAGTGGGACTATCAACTCCATGGAATGGTGTATGAATCCATTCTTGGATGCTGCTTTGGAAAACGAGTATTTGCACATCAGTTGGTGCTTGTTTAGTACGTGTGGATTTTAGGTTGTGACTGCCTCTTAGTTATTCGTGTATTTGTTGGGTGTAAATTCCTTTGTTGATGTCACCTAATTCTTTGCGATTTCGGACACCATTTGTTATCTGTGCATTCGTCTTCTTGTTTCAAGTATTCAAATCTAATGACTTGTTTTAACCTAGCGACTGGTGTAGTGTGTCTGCAACTGCGTCTGATCCATCTTGCTGCTTTATTTTGTGTGGACTCTTATTTGTATATGTCATTGTTAGTGTGTGGATCCTAGACGGTGTCGCAATACTCTAATAAGTCTGACATGAATAAGGTGGCACCAAAGAAATATCTCCCCAGAAACCAGTTGGCAAGGAAGTGATATCACTGCCCAAATTCCTTCATGGCATCCATGAATAGCACAACCAAAACAAAATTGGACGTTCCTGTCGGATCAGTCTCCTTAAGGTCCATTCGCATTGCCGTGTGTGCCACCGAATGTAAGCACTGTCCAAGTACAGTAGATCCAAGTCTTGGACATTAAATAGTATGAAGAATATATATATATATATATATATATATATATATATATATATATATATATATATATATATATATATATATATATATATATATATATATATATACTGTGTGTGTGTACCTAGTTCTTTGCATAAGAGGTCGTAAGGGGAGGCAAGTCCCTCCATTTAGAGATCCTACTGCGTCACTCGGCCCACTCAATATTGCTATCTTTAGAATCTGCTAATTTCCTCACCCATACTTGGTCATTTAAATGTGGATAGTTGCTTTAAATCTATGTTACACAAAACAGATGAGTGAAGCAACATGAGAGATTGTTTTTCTTTTACTTCTTCCTTTGGAATCCATCTCCTCCTCCCCCTTTCTGCCGCGTGAAACGTGAGGAGACGAGAGTGAGCCACGGGTGATGTAAACAATCCGCCTCGAAGTTCACTGCCTGCGGCGAACTTCGTGGGCAGTAGGGGGAAGGTACAGGTGAGAGTGAGGCAGCGGAGATAGTGTCGCAGCATTCAAGTTCCTGTGCCAAGCTGTGGTGTAGAGTTGAACACTGTCCGTTCATCTCAAGATGTGGCCTTAGTTAGTGAATAGAGGATTTATTTACAACGGAAAGAAAGTATTATGGTACTTTGTCGCTGGAAGAGAAGATTGAACACAGACATGTTCTGCGTACTTGTAAGGTTTCCTCTCGTGGTGAAGGGACGAACAAGGTGTACAACTACAAGAATTGTGTTGTGTGAATAAATATTGAAACTGAAACTCATATAAGCAAGTCGGTGTAGACGAGTTCTATTTCTTAAGAGTGGTAGTAGACACCAAAGAAATCACGAAATTAAACGAAGCATGCCTTCTTCAGTAGGTTGTGACCGCTAACGTAAGATTACATGACATACTCAATGGAAAGTGCCAAGTGACGTGACGTAGGTGATAGTCAGCAGTGTGTGATACATTCTAGCAAATGGTTTGTCTAAACACGATTGTGGTAGGAATGTTAAATGAAAATGTATTTGTTGGTCATGTGATTTGTGTACTGTTATTGGTTTGCCATTTTTTCAACAACTATAATTTTTCTGCTTCATCATTATTATTTATTCGTGTAATTGTATTGATAAAGAGGTCTGTTTCTCACAGTTACTGCACCCAAAACCATCACTTCCGTGTAACAGGTCCACCTGATCAGGGTTTGAATTAGTGCCCAACAACTAAGCTGTTTAACCTAGAACTGTTGGTTCATATGGGATCTTGTGTGGAAATCTCCCCAGATTAGCTTTAAATATTATATTATCAACACTGAAGCCAATCAGGGATCTTTTGACCTTCAATAAATGGTTGAACATGCATACCCCCAGTGGTGATGCTGAGATCTAGTAGTTTTTGTCTAAGTAAATACTAAATACAAGTGTTGGTAAAATTCATCTTTGGCATTTACATCTGGGTTGTTCATCACACTGGGAGACCATGTAGTTTGTAAGGGGTTTGGCACAATATTATCTAGACTTTTCAAAGTATATATGGCAATATACCTTTCCCTCCTTTGCTGGGAATAGATCCCTAACTTATTTAGTCCAGCCCTGCAACCAGGGTATTTCACATCAGCAATCTGCTATATGAAGAAACACTGAACTGCTTCCAGGGCATCAGATGCCCAGTAAGGGTACCACAGTGGGTTGCAGTAATCCAGTATTGGGTTAACAAGCAGTCCTTATCTCTGGAAGATCAGTCAATCCATTACCCCTGGTCTCTTGCAGAAGCCCCACAGCCTTCAGGTAACCAGAAACAGCCTCTGGGCAAGACCATAAGACTCAGGGATATATTTTGTTGTTATCTAAGGATTATTAGTGTGGGACACTGTAGTATGAGGTGTTTTATGTCTTCTTTATGGTGGTTGTATCTGGGGTAGTTTGAATCATTGGCCAAGCCAATGGTTTTGGAACTTTTTGGGGCACCCCTGTGGACAGGAGCCACATACCATTTGTCTATGAAAGAGTGAAATCTCTTCTCATAGAGGAATGAAGATACTTTTAATCTATGACTGTCCCTCCTTTATTGTTTCCTTGAAACTGTTAGATACTTTTAATCTATGACTGTCCCTCCTTTATTCTCTTTCCTTGAAACTGTCCTTCACCAAATCTATGGGAGGAAAAACATTAAATGTGAATGGAGAAGGGCAGTATGTTTGTGAGAAGATGGATGTGTATGTGTTAAATGAGAGGTTGAAAGGGAGGAGTGATTTAGAGTTTGGGAGTATGGTGACGAGTGTCAGGAATGATGAGGGGCAAGGGAGGGAAGGAGTAGCTCTGCTGGTAAGTAATGGGATAGGAAATTGTGTGGTGGAGTGGAGGGAAATGTCTTCAAGGTTAATATGGGTGAAGCTGAAACTAGGATGAAAAATGTGGGTTTTTGTAAGTACATATGGGTCTGGTAGTGAGAAAAGTGAAGAGGAAAGGGAAGTTTTTTGGGATATATTTAAACAAGTGTTTAAAGAGTTTTGGGAGGAATGTAGGGCCCAGTAATGGATGGGTACCTTCATGTGGTGGTCCTGCAAGATGGACAGCAGAACTGTCAGTTTTCAAAACCCATCAACCCTCTCACCTCTGTCAAGTGGTGCAGCCCTTAGAGGCTGGCACTCAGTGACTGGGGCCCAAGATCTCTATTAACTTCAACTTTACTTCTTACACTTTTTCACACATGGGGAGCTGACAAATGGCAGTTGCTTTCCTCTTCCTACAATTTTCAGTTGGTGACATAGAGACAGTCCCAAACTGATATAACTTAACAGTTCAAAACTTCTTCCTAAGAGATCTGTGAGAGGTTCTGAGGACCATTGTCAGCCACTGTGGGGGTGGGTTTTCCACATAGTGAAACTACAACAGTTGATTGATTGGGAGGAGTGTGAATGTAATGATGATGGGAGATTTCCAAACTAGAGTTGGGGGATGAGCCAATAGATGGAGTAGTAGGGAAGTTTGAGTTTCCAGGTAAGACTTTTAGTAGAGAGATGATGTTGGAGATGTATTTAGAAAGGGCGCTGATGATATCAAACACAGTGATTAAGAAGATAACTTAGTATACATGGGAAAGGGTGGTAGACAGAAGGACAGTTGATAGAACATTAATTAATTGTATTGTGGTATCAAAGGGATAGATAGTAAAAGTTTTGGATGTTCTTGTCTTAACTGGAGAGTAGGGGAGTGTCAGATAATTTTTGCCCATATTGTTCATGCTGAAAGAGACACTGAATTATATTTATATAACTGACTTGGATACTTATGGCACTAGCAAGTATGTCACAACTACTGTGTATTATAAGAAATATACTGACAATGAAAATACCAACATTTTGTTTCAACATCAATTTCAACACCAGGATGTATCTATGTGCAACATTTAGGCCTGCAGCTTGAAACTCCACTTTCTTTGAAGGACTGAGTAATCTTTGAATTAAACTTATGATATAGTAAAAGGACCCTGTGGAACACAACTCTTTAGTTTCACTCATGACAACCATACCTGTTAGGCAGGTGGGGGGAGTGTCACTGAAAAGGTGGCACTGACCAAGGATTGAACCTGGAACCTCCCATTTGCCAGGTACTGTAGGCATGTGTACCAACTACACTATGGACACCTTTCATGACTAGTTAACATGCTACTCACTACACCATGATGTTTAGGTAGGGAACATCACTGAAAAGCTGGCACTGCATTGGGCTCAAATCCAAAACTTCCAACTTTATTACACCACTGTTGCCTCCAGTACCCCTTACACCAATGCTGCATGGGTTGTTTGAAGTACTGAAATCATAATTTTGACTCAAAAATGGCTTATGTGTACCTAATTGTATTATATAAGAAAGGAGTTACACTCATGGGGTCCTGTCTCCTAATCCCCCAAGAACAATACCTGGTTTTGAATTCATGTATAGTTTCACTCAGAGCTATTTCATCTTCTAGGTTATTTAGGAGGTTATGCATATTTACAAAAAATATATATATTTTTTCACATCTTAAGTTCATGTAACAGAAAGCCTGTCATGTTTGATGCTGCAATTGACTAATCCATTTCTAAGAATGGATGATTACAGTTAGGAGTTCAATTCCTCGACATGTCAAGGCTAATTGAATAATGCTGTTCCCTAAAGTTGTGACATTTGTTTTCTAGACCAGTCCTAAAATATCAATGAACCAGTACTAAATTCCAGAAAGTGCTAAATTTGTTCCAATGATTCTTATTCCTTTCATTAAGGGTGAGAAAGGCCACTTTCTTCACCTGTGCAAACAGGATATCATAGAGTCAAATTTGCAGATTCACAAGTGGCTTTTATTAGTGTAGTATAAAGAAATTCCTTTTATGATCTACATGAATGAATGGTTACATTGATTCATATATATATATATATATATATATATATATATATATATATATATATATATATATATATATATACAGACATACATACATACATACATACATACATACACCAAGGCTTTTTCCCCCTTACTAGGGAGGTAGCCAAAAAGGAAAAGGCATAAAATCATTCCCACCCATTCCATCCCTGAAAACACTCCACACCCCTCCACCCTCCCTCCCATCTTAGCATATATATATATATATATATATATATATATATATATATATATAAATGCTGGTTTCACCACCACGGCAATGCTGTGGACACTTGGCCTGCAGCACTGCTCACTTCACTTGCAGGCATCTGTATATTCAAAATCTGGCTTGTCTCATAAATTTTCATTGAACAGAAAAAGTATTGCATAAAACTTCTCTGTACTCTTTCCAATAGAAAAAGAGTTAGTTTTCCAGTATAACTGTTGGAAAGCCTCCTTATGTTCAACTCGAAAGGCTGCTGCTAACTTTGGTTTCTCTATCAGTTCCTTCTTAGAGGACTTCTTAACAGTAGAAACCCACTTCCAGAAGTGTCTCTGGCGTCTCTTGCTTTCTGCTGGTGTTTCACGCATTGTCCTTAATCGCACTTCACACAGTAATGGGTATGTGCAACCTGTTTCACCGTATAATAGACATTTAAGAGTAACCTCAGCTGGTGGGTCCAAGGTGTCTCCAAAACACACCAACCCAGATCAAACCTCATAAAGGAGAGAAAAACTCAGACTAAATATTATTATATATTAGTAGATTTATTATTTTATTTATTATTATGTATTCTATATATTTTAATGTGTATTTATTTATTATTATTTTATCTTATTTCTATTTTATTTTATTTTTTACTCTTTTTTTTTCAGGAAATAACTGGAACTGCACAATTGTCATGGAGAAACATAAATAAATAAGAACCCTTTAAAAAGAAGAGGAGATATTTTGTAAATCTTAATCACCATGGCTAGTCCGACCATTGAGTCCATGTGTTGTATGGACAGCAATGGAGATTTCAAGAATGAATATTTGATTGATTTTAAGACATTTTCCTATAATGTTGTCTCAGTGTTTGCCTCCATTTTAGGCATGTTTGGAGGCATATATCAGGTAAGAATTTATCACTGGCATCTGCTATGATCACATAATGTTTCTGTAAATTTATCATTATGTCGATTCAGTCCATAGCCTTGGATATCTCATGCACAAAACTTAAATGATTTCACACCATATAGTTTTTGGATAGAATGGTTGCAATTATTTTCTTTATGAGTGCCTACAGCAATGTGTTGGTACCCCAGATCCTGTCAAGATGTGCTCGCTATCTCAGGTCTTTGAATAGAATGGTTACAGATAGGGTTTTCCATAGTGTGTACCAAGATTAATTTCTTGATTCCTCAGATCCTCCCAAGAGAGGCTCCTGTTGGATCAGTCAGTCGAGGAAGGTTCTTCAAAACTAGAGGTCGCTTGATCATCAAATGGTTAGCACTGGCTGACTTGATGGCCTCTTTAGGTATGTTTCTTTTAGACTAAATTCATTAATTATAATTCTGGTTACTATATTTGGCACATCATTTTGTTTGATGTGCAGAGTTCAGGCTGACAGAGAAACCAAGTTGGCATCTTAAAAGAAGTCTGGTGGTGAGTAAAGTTCAGTGATATACAAAATGTGTTATATTCATGTTGCCACAAAAATATACTTGCAGTGTTAATTGCATATGAAAAAAATGTCTTCAAAGATGTTATCTGATTTTGTTTACAGCATAACAACAGAGCATAGGTTTAACAACATAAGTTGAATGGTAAATTTGAATCAGGTTATGACTGTCAGAACATATAAACTTTTATTCTATTCATGCAGCATTCTTTTATAAAAACTAACCCCTACTTGGATCACAGATCACTTTTAACTTCGACTATCCTTCAAGTATGATGCTCTTCTTAAATCTATCCATACCACCTCCATGACTACGTCTTTGATGTATTAATTTCCACAAATATAGAAGTTTGGTTTCAGATCTGGAAGGTCAAGTGTGTCAAACACAGTTAATAGGAAGCAACCTGTTGCCACCCATAGGAACGAACTGACACTGTTAAAGAGCCTGCTAATATCAGGTGCAACACAGGGAATGTGGAACTGTCTCATCCATAAAGAGACACAAATATGTAAATCTGCAAATGTGGAATCTGAATGTCTGAAGTTGGGTGTACTGATTATGACCAACAAAATACTTTAAATTGTCTGTACAAGAGATTAGGGACCAGTGATGTGATCTTAAAAGATGTGATCTTAAAAGATGTGATCTTAAAAGAAGAATGGGGAGAATCAACTCCACTTATCCTCAGATCCCATCAATGCTCTCATTTTGTCTGGAGGTTGGCACTATAAAATCTCTCTGACTCATCCATTTTTTAAACACATAGCCATAATATTGTTTTTCTCTTTTTTTCAGGAATTTTTATAAGGGCTGTCTCATGGATGGCAGATAAATCTTTAGGCACAATAGATGATGACAACTTGGTTGGTCACATTTTCTGCATCGTCACATCGGTAAGTTACTCATTGATCTTACGCACTATGTAGCTGAGCCATTTGTAGTTAAAGGTATGTTTCCAAAATAAATTTGGTTGTGAGTATATTCATTACTTATTGATAGACAGTTTTGCATTTAAAGAATTATTGTTACCACATGTTTCACTGATTGGAAACCCGCAGTCCCTCAGTGGTTTGCAACAATTCATGGGTCCGTTGATCTGTCTGGGAAGAAACATGACTATTGTCTGTTGTACGCTTGATTCTCGATTTATGGGTCTCCCCCAGAGAATATCATTAACATTGCTCATTCCAGACAACCATAAATCAGAGAAACATCCAAAAGTGGAACTACAGTCAAACCCTTTCATTGGTAAAGAACCTCAAAATACTGAGCCTCACCCAACTCACATTACCTTCAACCCACATGTCAAAGATCTAATATTGAAAAACAATGAAAATAATCATATCAAATTCAGTTGTAAGCACAAGCTTTCAACAGCAGAAAGAAACTGATTATGGTCTGCAAACAGTTCTTGAAAACCTCATTTGACAACACTTCCAGAGCACTTCCAATAGACTTCCCAACAGTCAGGAAAACAGGCATAGACACCATAAAAAGCTGCACAAAATAAAGCATTAAGAATGATGATAGGGTGCACCAAAACCAACCTAATAGAACACCTACTCCCAGATTGAAATTCTCATCATAGAATCACATGAAAATGATATGTACACACTTATATGAAAGAGTCCTCAACCCCTACCCACTCATTTCATTACATAACATAAGCACAACCAACATGATGTAACAAAAAATGACACCGGCAGCATACTACTCAAACATCTACAACAATCAGCCATTTGCACCAACATCATCATCAACATAACGATGCTTTCACAAAACAAACACTCTAAGACCAACTACCAAATTCCCTACTCCATCAAACCCCTCCAGTAGCTATCATAACCATTATTTTTAGTGGACCTTTCATGTTGAATCCTTTCAGCACTTGTTAGATAATTGTGAGCATTGTACTGGTGGAGTGCCCCTCTGTGAATCTATATTGATTAAAGTAGATGGGTAGTTTTGTTGTGATTCTTCCTGCTACTAATCTTTCCATCAGCTTTGATATGGTGTTCAGGACTATCAGTAATTGGGTTGTAGACCTTTATGGCTTGTTCTGCAAGGAAGGGTTAGCAATTTGTGAGATTGATAATATTGGGATAAAGAAAAGAGATGGATGACAACCATACTGTACTAATGCACCATAGAGAAGTTTATAGGGTTCACCAGTTATATGTAACGAGCAGATGTCAAGAGGAACAAGGTATAAATGAAGTGGATCATCACTGGAGGTCATACACATTTACACAACTTGAAAATTAAATACAAGATTAAAACATCAGAATGCTAGAAATATTAATTATTAGAGAATGAGGCACAATAAGTATTGTCTTAATACAGTACTGTATGAGTAGCTGAATACAATGTTTGCACCCCTTGTCCAACTGATCTAACACAGCTGTTACTCTTCACCAGGCATGGATCCATTATTTCTACACGGCGACTTACTTCTGGACATTCATCTATGCCTTAGATGTCAAGAAAGTTCTCCAGGAAAAACGACTCAGTCCCCGTTTGTACCATTTCATTTGTTGGGTCATGCCTCTGATTCTATGCCTCATAGGACTGCTCTTCTTGTACCTTCCTGACTTAAAGTGAGTTGTTGTGATTTTTTTCACCCTTTCTTTTGTCCATCTAATTCCTGGTTCTAGGGAGTTGGTTGCATGATGTCATGCAGTCAGTATTTTGGGGACAACTTTGGAGCACCCCTGTAGATCAGTACCTCACAGTATTTGTGTTAAAGTAAAATCTCTACCCAATGAATGATGAGATCCCTTTGCATTGTTACTGTCCCTACTTTCTGCTGACCCCTTGGATCTAGTCTTTACCATTTATGTGACTACCTTGTCTCTGATCCATCTGTGATGTATGGAGAAGATTGCTACTACCATATTTCCATGCTTGTTATAGAATGTTACTGAATTAGATTAGATTAAGTGACAGTGGACAAGATGCAGGGGTGACCCATCATCCAGGAGGTGCCAAGATAAGAGGGAGGGTAGAGGGGAGTGGAGTATGTAGGGGATGGAATGGGTGGGAGTAGTTTCTATGCCTTTGTCTTCTGGCTACCTCCTGTGTATGGGGGGAAAAAGCCTTTGGTATATGTATGTATGTGTACTAAATTAGATGGAATGAGGAGACTAAGGATCTCCACTCTGTATTTTCTTCTATGAAAAGCCGAGACAAAAGGATCTGAAAGGACTCCAACCAGCCCTAGTAATTGGGTCATTGAATATGGCTGAACATGTTGCAGATTAGAGCAAAAGAAAAGAACTTGGTAGCATGTTTGTAAGAAGAAAGGTGGGTGTGGTAGGACTGAATGAAATAAAACTAAAAAGGAAATGTGAGTTGGAGTGTGGGAGTATGATAGGTGGGATGTCAAGAGTGGTGAGAGGGCAGAGGTGGATGGAATGAACATGAGGGGATGACCAAGGATTAGATGGCTGGATGGGGTGAAGGGGGTATTGAGCAAGAGGTGGATGTCTTTTGAGGAAGGAAGGGAGAAGACAAGATAGGGGTGAGTAGAAAATGGCTAAGTACGGATGATATTGTGATGCATGGGTAGGGGGTAGGGAAGGTTAGTGAATGGTTATGTGTGAATGATATTATGATGCAGTCTGAAGGGATTTCTCCCTATCTTCAATATTATTGCATGAGGGGACGGAGAGGGTGGGGGGTTTCCAATTTAAAGATGCAGCCTTGCTGTGGATGTACTGTGTCTTGAAGTATTGCTGCTGATCCAGGGTGATGGGTGAGATGCAGGGATGACCCGTCATCCATGAGGAGCCAAGATGAGAGCAAGGGAGGGAGGGGTAGTGAATGGGGATGAAATGGGTGGGAGTTAAATTATGCCTTTTGACTTGGCTACTTCCCTTGTAAGGGGGAAAAAGCCCTTGGAATATGTACAAATGTATGTACCACAGGGGATGAGCAAAAATGGAAATATGTACTTAAAGAAGTGGTATAAGACATTATTAAGAGGGGGTATATGTAGATACATATATATATATATATATATATGTATGTATATATATATAGCTGGAATGGTCCTCATGGCTTCCCATCGATCTCTTGAAAGAAAATTTAGACTGTTGTCTATTTTGTATATGTGTAGGACAGTTTCTTTGACACTTGCTTATAGTAGTAAGAAGAGGAAAGCAGTTGATGGGTATTGGCTCTACTCATGTGAAAAGGTGGAGGAAATAGAGTTGAAGTTGGACGAAAGAGATATTGGGTCAGTTTGTAAGACCAAGTGTCAGGTTATGGGGACAACACCTCAAAATGAAGGTAAGGGTGTTGATTGGCTTTGAAGATTGGCATCAGGGAAATGGTTCTACCTGATATCCATTGTGTAGGACCATTACTTCCAGGTACCAGTCATTGGTCCCTTGAGTTAGATATGTTCTCTCATGGCATTTGCCTACCATTGATTGACTGATTGATTTGTATTAATATGTTCTTTGCAGCTGTCACAGCAGAAGAAACAATCCTTTTGCAAGGTTCCTCCCAAACTACCTGAGCACCTTTGTTCCTATTCTGATGGTGATGATATCCAACCCCATCCTCTACTGCCTGGCCTTCTCCAAAGTAGAGAAACTTTTAGCCTCACAGAGAGGAAGGTAAGACTGAGTAGCTTCCAGTATGTGAATTAAATTCATCAGTACAGGGTTTTGTCCTCAGGTTAAAACAGTAGAGAAGCATTAACCAGTACCTTTTCTGTATCAAGGTGGCATTATCAGGGTTGAGGCACTTTTCATCCAATCAGTACGGGGGTCTTGACTTTATCTGAACAAAATTGTCTGGTATGAGCCAAAAACAATTAGTAAATTATGTCATTGTAGCAAAAGGGTTAATTCATATATGCTAATCTTTCTTCTCTCATTCTTTCCATGTGTCTAAACCATCCCAATAATCTTTCATCAGCCCTATCTGCCAGCTCCCTTTCCATCCCCACTCACCTCCTCATTTTTCACACCATCTAACCCTGTAACCTCTACCATATTTCTCAGACACTTCATCTGAAACACATTAAAAGAATTCTCTCTCTCTTTCTTAAATTTCAAATCTCTGCCACAAACAGTATTATGGGAGAAATGCTGGAGGAAGTGGGTAGCTTTAGATACTTTAAGGTGAATATGGCGGGAAAGGGAGGAGTGGAGGTGGAGGTAGAATGTAGATTGAGAGAAGCAAGTAAATGCCTTGGAGGATTAAAAAGTGTAATGAGAAATAGACATTTGGGAATGGATGCTAAGAGGAGGTTGTATGAAGGGGTGATTGTGCACTGTCTAGGGGCAGAAAGGAGTTTAAATGTGTTTGAGATGAAATGCCTGAGAAGTATGAGGAGGTGAGGAGGAGAGTAGGGGTGGAAAGGGAATTGGGAGATAGGGTTGATGAAAGAGTATTGGGATGGTTTGGACACATGGAAAGAATGAGTGAAGAAAGATTAGTAAAAGAGGTGTGGAAGGCAGAGGTGGATGGAGTGAACATGAGGGGATGACCAAGAATGAAATAGATGGATGTTGGGAAAGAGGGGGATGTCTGTTGAGGAAGGAAGGGAGAAGGCAGAAGATAGGGGTGAATGGAGAATGGTTGTGTATGGATGATGCTGTGATGCATGAAAGGGAGCGGATAGGGGATGGGGGTGGTGAGAGAGTATGTGTGAATGATATTTTGATGCAGCCCAAAGTGATTTCTTCCTATCTTCTGTGGTCTTTCTTAATTTGCTCCTATGACTTCTTACTTCTTAAGGCCTTCCCATCTTTAATCAGGAGATCTTCTGTCAGTGCAATCTATCCCTCTTTCTTTTTTATCTTTTGAAATTGGCAGATCCAAAGCTCTTTCCTTTCATGGTTTATCTGCCAGTTTGGGAACCAGTTTTGTTGCTGCCCTTTGTATTCTCACGATCTTGCTTATATCTTTCACTCTGTGTGGGGACCATACCACTGATGCATATTCCAGTCTTGGACAGATCAGGATTTTTATGAGTTTTTTCATCATCTCTTCATCCATGTAGTGCAACACCACTTTGATCTTCTGCACTAGTCCACATGACTCTGCTGATATGTTTGTCAGGTGACAGGTTGTCTTTTTCAACACTCCCAAAGCATGCACCCATCCCTCACCCATGCAATACACATTTGTTATTCTATTTATCTTATCTCTTTTTGGATGATGAGTCATCCCTGCAAACCCCTACTGCCCAGGTCAGAAGCAGTGCAGCAAGGCACAGAGCATTCACAGTAGGACCCAGCAGTCTAAACTGGTTTACTCCACAACTTGATTAACATAGTAACCCTCCCTCTTTGTTCCTGTATGCATAAATAGAGAAGACAATGAGAAATCCTGTTGGGTCACATCAATTCATCCTTTTTTACACTCACATTCCTTCCCTGCTCAACAGGCATTCCCCTTTTACCCAAGACTATTTTCACCCAATCCATCCATCCATTTCATTCTCAGTCTTCAATCTTCCCTTCAAATTCATTCCACACTCCGTCCATCTTGACAGAGATACCCTTTGGCATTCCTCCACATTCACTTTCAATATTTACAGGAAACCTACCCACCCAGAGTGGAGATTAGTCTCCAGTCATGAAATAATGCATGATGGTTTATTGGATGCTATTTAATTTCCTACAATATTGAGTGCATAAACAAGTAACATGTATGAACAGAATACTAAGGATAAGTTGAGTGATGATGAGCAGTCACAAATATTCAGAGCTGGGCATGTTCCTAGGTGCGTTCCGCTTTAGTTTGGATGCTATTAGTGCTCCCAAATAATTAAAGCTTTAGAGACAGGTTCATTCTGAAATAAAAGTCTGGTAGGCCACATACTATATCAAAGAAAAATTTTGTAGGCCACATCCAAAAAGTTAGGCCACATGCTATACCAGCATCTACATTGCTTTAATAGTTTGGGAATGCACAGAGGAGTGTGCCCAGCTCTGTAAATATTGTCTGCTACCTCACTTATAAGGAGGAAGAGGCCAATTGGTATATAGATAGATATATAATAATAACTTATTTGTTTTTTGTGAACATGTGCTAAGGGGAGAGGGTGGGGGAATATCAGATCATTTTTTGGTGGAAGGTAAGTTGAGAGTGGAGGATAGATGGAGAAGGAGGAAAGGGACAAAAGGTAGGGAGGTTCTTAGAGTGAACTCCTTGAATGAAAAGGAAAAGGAGAAGGAGTACGAAAAGAAGCTGAAGGAGGAGTGGGAGGGAGTTAAGGATAGAGCAGAGATGGGTGTGGAGGAGGAATGGGGATGGTTCAAGGAGGGAGTCTTAAAGTGTGCAAGGATGGTGTGTGGAACAAGAAGGACAGGAGGAAATAGAAGAAAGGGTAGTGAATGGTGGGATGAGGAAACAAAGAAGGTTGTAGAAGAGAAGAAGCGAGCATTCACAGATTGGTTACAAAAGAGGACAGGGGAGTCATATGAGACGTACAAAGAAAAGAAAAGAGAAGTAAAGCAAAAGGTAAAGGAGGCAAAGAGGAGAGCAGATGTGAAATGGGGTAGGAGTATGACAGAAAATTTTGAAAGTAATAAAAAGATGTTTTGGAAAGAAATTAAGAGAGGAAGAGGAGGTGAATCAAGTAGGGAAGAAAAGGTAAAAGGTACAGATGGAGAGTTGATAATGGAAGAGATGGCAGTGAGGGGAAGATGGGCAGAATATTTTAGGGAGTTGCTGAATGTGAAGGAGGATAGGGAGGGAAAGATAGCTGCAGTGGGAAATACGAAGAAAATGAGAGTGATGAGTGAGGAGAATGGAGGAGAAATAAGGAAGGATGAGGTGAAGGCAGTTGTAAAGATGATGAAAGCAGGTAAGGCACCTGGTCTGGATGGATGTCATGCAGAATGTCTGAAAAAGGGAGGTTCAGTGATGGTGGACTGGTTGGTGAGATTATTTAATGTTTGCTGGAGAGAGGGTAGAGTACCGGAGGACTGGAGTAGTGCCTGTATAGTTCCTCTTTACAAGGGAAAAGGGGACAAGTGTGAATGTAGTAATTTCAGAGGGATTAGCCTGTTGAGTGTAGTAGGGAAGGCTTATGGGAGAATCTTAATTGAGAGGATTAGGAGAGGAACAGAAGGAGTAATTGGTGAGGAACAGTGTGGATTTAGGACGGGTAGAGGTTGTGTAGATCAGATCTTTGTGGTAAGACAGATATGTGAGAAAGCTATAGGAAAGGGGAAGGATGTTTTTTGGGCTTTTATGGATCTGGAAAAGGCTTATGATAGGGTAGACAGAAAGGCACTGTGGGAGGTTATGCAGATTTATGGGATAGGAGGAAAGCTTTTGGGAGCTGTCAAGAGTTTTTATGTGAGTAGTAGAGCATGTGTTAGGATTGGAAATGGAGAGAGTGAGTGGTTTGAAGTAAAGGTGGGACTTCGTCAAGGATGTGTTATGTCGCCCTGGCTGTTCAACTTATACATGGATGGGGTGGTGCGAGAGGTGAATGCTAGGGTAGTGAGTCAGGGATTGGAGATGGTTAAAGAAAATGGAGAAAAGTGGGAGGTGAGCCAGCTGTTGTTTGCAGACGACACTGCGCTTGTGGCAGGGTCAGAGGAGGGATTGAGGAAGCTGGTGGCAGAGTTTGGGAGAGTATGTGATAGAAGAAAGCTAAAGATAAATGTGGGTAAAAGTAAGGTGATGAGATGTACAAGGGGTGAAAGTGGCAGTAGACTGGAAGTGAACATTAAGGGAGAGCGACTGGAGGAAGTGGATAGTTTTAGATACTTGGGTGCAAGTGTAGCAGGAAAAGGTGGAGTGAAGGTGGAGGTAGAATGTAGATTGAGAGAAGCGAGTAAATGCCTTGGTGGTTTAAAGAGTGTAATGAGAAATAGACATTTGGGAATGGATGCGAAGAGGAGACTGTATGAAGGAGTGATTGTGCCAACAGCATTGTATGGGGCAGAAACGTGGAACATAAGAGAAGAAGAGAGAAGGAGTTTGAATGTGTTTGAGATGAGGTGTCTGAGAAGTATGGTGGGGGTTACTAGGCTAGATAGAGTGAGAAATGAGGAGGTGAGGAGGAGAACAGGGGTGAAAAAGGATTTGGGAGATAGGGTTGATGAAAGAATATTAGGATGGTTTGGACACATGGAAAGAATGAGTGAAGAGAGACTAGTAAAAGAGGTGTGGAAGGCAGATGTGGAGGGAGTGAACATGAGGGGACGTCCTAGGATGAGGTGGATGGATGGGGTGAAGGGGGCTTTGGGGAAGAGGGGAATGTCTGTTGAGGAAGGAAGGGAGAGGACGGAAGACAGAGGTGAGTGGAGAATGGTTGTATATGGATGATGTTGTGACTGCATGAGGAGGAATGGGCGGGGGGGTGGGGGGTGGGGTAGTATGTGTGAGTAAATTTTGACGCAGCCCGAAGGGATTTCTCCCCGTCCTCTCCTTATATGCAAAGGGGGACGGAGAGGGGGGGTCGCCGATTAAATGAAGCGGCCTTGCTGTGGATGTACTGTGTCTTGCGACACTGCTTCTGACCCAGGGCGGTGGGCGGGGTGCAGGGATGACCCGTCATCCAGGAGGTGCTCAGATGAGAGGAAGGGTGGGAGGGGTGTGGAGTGTATTTAGGGATGAAATGGGTGGGAGTGTTTTTATGCCTTTCCCTTTTTGGCTACCTCCCTTGGAAGGGGGAAAAAGCCTTGGTATATGTATGTATGTATGAAATACTTTGAAATAATTATTGCTGTAATAATGTTTACTTTGCAGATTCACACATTCAGAGAGGAAAGTAGTAGACGGATTAAGAAAAAAGTTCCTACTGATAAATGCAGTGTTCTACGTTTGCTGGACACCTAACATCATTAACGGCATTGTCCTTTGGACAGCCTGGGACAACCTACCTAAAAACTTCATTATTGCTGTTTGGTATTTTATGGTAAGGGATAAAGAGATTAGAATAAGTTTCCATTTTGTAAGCACAACACCTGAGTGTTGGTAAACTGTATATATATTTACCTACATACATATACCAACCCCATCTGGGGTATTGGCTGCATGTTATTGTGGCAAAATAGCATGCAGTTGATACTTTAGGGTCTATATGGGGCGCCCCTATGGACCAGAGCCACACATCATTTTGTCTGTGATAGAGGAAAACTCTGTTCATAGAGAAATGATGACACTTTTATACTATGACTGTCCGTCCATTATGCTGCCCCTGTACCTGATTGCAATATATAGGGAAGGAGCAATACTTGTGGGGTCATGTTTCTTATTCTCCAATTATCATTCCTAGTTTCAAAGTCAGATGTGGTTCCAACTTGGGGATATCGCCGTATACACCAGTTATCTTGTTTGGATTTAAATTCATGCATTGTACCAGCTTGGGCTGTATCACCAAAACTATTCCAAGTATTTTTGCCTCAATATGGAAAACCCTGTGATAGGGGAGAAAGAATACCGACTGCGAGTGTTCCCACTTGAGTCATAAAATGCAACTAAAATGGGATGGAGGACAGGATTAGACCCCTTAGGGTAAATTCTTAATAATAAAAAAAAAAATAATAATAAAAAAAAAGTAGGCAGGAGGCCTTGGAGAAATTTTCCAACAAAACCCTAAGGTCTTTTAATGTGCATGGATGTGGTACAGATGGAATTTGAAGGGAAGAGATAGGCAGTATATTTGTTAGGAGAAAGATGGAAGAAACAGTTGGTCACTTACAAGGCCAACCCAGAGGACTATAACAGGGTAAGTTACATAGTCAGCCTGGACGTCATTAGCGCAGTCAAGTGTTGGATCATAGAGGGTAATGTGCATACTTTGGGTCAGATCACTCAAGCATATTACAAAACCAAAAAAGGAGGATCTTTCACATTCCTTTCACATAATTTCACTATTGTGCTGGTCAGTGATACTGGCCAATAATTTAGTGGTGTCTACTTACTTTCACCTTTGTAAATTGTTACCACATTTGCCCATTTCCAGTAAAGCAACTCATGATTTTTTTTATTGAACATACAACAAGACTGTGAAAGTTGTCTGCTAGCTGTTCCCTGCATTTCTAAAATATCCTGTCAGGTCCTGAAGCTTTTGTCACATCCAATGATCCCAAAAGATTAAGTACTTCCCTTACATTTATATCTTCTAAACATGAATTTTTGTCCCCCTATTTTCCTCCAAAGAATTGCTCTTTTGTGAAGACTGATTGGAAACTTTCATTCATTATTTCTGGCTGAACTGAGGCCTCTTCAAAGACCTCACCACTCACTATTAACTTGGTGATTACTTTTCTGTCCCAGTTTGCAATTTATGAATCTGTAAAACGGTCTCATTTCATGTTTGTATTTATCTACAACACCTAATTCGAAATTACTTTCTGTGTGTGTGTTTGTACAGTGAGACCTCTCATTAACGGACGTTAATTAGCTGCGTTTGTGGTGTTTTCGGTGGTTTGGAGTGGTTTTTGGGTGGCATAGTGATTGCACGCACTAAACAACAGCACCAAAAACACCAAAAACACTGCTAACACAGCTAATTAATGTCTGTTAATGAGAGACCTCACTGGATTTTGTTTGCATTATATATGCTTTGACTCAGTCACCCCTTTTATGATGGGAAAACAGACTTTGATATAAACAGAGATATGATTGCATACCATCATTTGTACGTGCACAATGATATTTCATGTAACCAAATGACTTGCAAACTTTCTTATATAATTTTGAATTGCATTGCAGGCAATCCTTAATCCACTACAGGCAGTCTTCAATTGTGTAGTGTATCGAAGTTGGGATACCAGTGGCAGAATCAGATTACCTGTATGGTTCTCCTCAAGGATCTCTGGCCGGCACCATGAGGAACAGGTCTTGTCACAAACAAAGGCAGGACCTTCTGGCCTAGAGGAGGAGGAGGATTTATCAGATGTGAGTACCAAGATTGTGGCGGGATCAGAGGAGGGACTAAGAGAGTTAGTGATGGAGTTTGGGGATGTATGTGAGAGGAGGAAATTGAAACTAAATGTGGGTAAAAGTTAGGTGATGAGATGTATAAGGGGAGAGGGTGATAGTAAATTTGAGGTAAGTCTTAGAGGAGAGATGTTAAAGAAATTAATAACTTTAAGTATTTAGGGTCACATGTAATAGGAAATGGAGCGGAAGTGGAGGTAAAGTATAGAATGAAGGAAGCAAGTAAATGTTTAGGAATGAGATCTTGAGAAATAGTTATCTGGGAATGGATGCTGAGGAAAGACTATATGAAGAGATGTCCTAATAAGAACATGGGTACGTGTGTTCACTTATGCAAAGTAGACCACTTGGAAAAAGAAACTAATGAAGCAGAAGGCTTTCATATATTACATCTTCAGTGCAAAAAGTATATAGTTTAATAGAAATGCATAGATTATATATACTTGAAAAAGGAACAAGAACAGTTTGCATAAGAGTAGAGGACATTTACCCCCTGGAAGGCGGTAGGTCAGGTCGCAAGGGTCAATGCGTGCCTCCCTCATTAGTGGAAACATTGACCCTTGCGACCTGACCTACCGCCTTCCAGGGGTAAATGTCCTCTACTCTTATGCAAACTGCCCTTGTTCCTTTTTCATGTATATATAATCTATGTATTTCTATTAAACTATGTACTTTTTGCACTGAAGATGTAATATACGAAAGCACTCTGCTTCGTTAGTTTCTTTTTTCCATGTGGTCTACTTTGCATGAAGAGATGTGTGTGTGTGTCATTGTTAGTCATAGGATAGGAAACACATTCCTTTTACTTAGGGAGCGAAGGTTAACTTGGCGGCAGGGAGAGGAGAGCAGTTGCCAGTTGTCAGCTCCCTATATCTGAAAAAAGTGTAAGAAATACATTTGATGTTAACCCCTTCCATACGGTGCCGCATACGTAGGTGGCATGAGGAGCAAGTGGATACACGAGGCTGCCATATCGACGTCTTGATTATATTTATTGTAGTTGCCCCTGCGTAATGACATTCTCTCTAAACCAGTGGTTCCCAAACTTTTTTCTGTCATTTCCCCCTGCACCCAGGTCAACTATCCAGATTTCCCCCTTCATGTGTAGCAAGGAAAGAGTAGTTGAAATACACTGTGACTATTTTCTAATTTATTTTTCAAATGTACATATATACTGTTAAACAGGTATTCTCTCTCTCTCAGACATGAGAAAATCCATCAGAGATTTTTTTTAGTAGGTAGTGTAATTATTTCCCCCTGGTAGCTTCAAATTTCCCCCCGTTTGGGAACCACTGCTCTAAACTGTCTTCATCACATTTTCTATGGTTATCAATATTCACGGGTGAAAGAGAAAACGATGATATAAGCGGTGACTATACTTTATGATGCGAGTATTATTACGACACTCTCTCCCTCTGGAGTAAGTTTGGGCCAAATCGGAGACATGACGGTTTTTGGCCAAATCCGTGGGTCCCTTTGGTAATTTTGAGGGTCATTTTGGCCACTTGTCCCGATTGGGTCACCACCTCAACTACAGGGCTCTTGCGGATCGCACTTATATACTGCTCATGCTAAAAATACGGGCACCAACAGGCGGAAATGAGAGGAGAAAATTACACAAACATAAACAAATTTGGCTGGTCGCCACAACCTCGCCCTTGGGTCCAGGTTCCCCACATCTACTTCGCTGTGCCCTGTGGACGACTCTCTCCCTCTGGAGTAAGTTTGGGCCAAATCGGAGACAAATTTGTTTGTGTTTGTGTAATTTCCCCCTCTCATTTCCGCCTATTGGCACCCGTACTTTTAATCTGAGCAGTCATGTCTCCGATTTGGCCCAAACTTACTCCAGAGGGAGAGGGTCGTCCACAGGGCACAGCGAGGTAGACGTGGGGAACCTGGACCCAAGGACGAGGTTGTGGCGACCAGCCAAATTTGTGTGTAATTTTCCCCTCTCATTTCCGCCTGTTGGCGCCCGTACTTTTAGCCTGAGCAGTATGTAAGTGCGATCCGCAAGAGCCCTGGTGGCCCTCGACCTGTAGCTGAGGTGGTGACCCAATCGGGACAAGTGGCCAAAAACCGTCATGTCTCCGATTTGGCCCAAACTTACTCCAGAGGGAGAGAGTCGTCCACAGGGCACAGCGAGGTAGACGTGGGGAACCTGGACCCAAGGGCGAGGTTGTGGCGACCAGCCAAATTTGTGTGTAATTTTCCCCTCTCATTTCCGCCTGTTGGCGCCCGTACTTTTAGCCTGAGCAGTATCTAAGTGCGATCCGCAAGAGCCCTGGTGGCCCTCGACCTGTAGCTGAGCTGGTGACCCAATCGTGATAAGTGGCCAAAATGACCCCCAAACATACTCCAGAGGGAGAGAGTGTCGTAATAATACTCGCATCATAAAGTATAGTCACCGCTTATATCGATCGTTCTCTCTTTCACCCGTGAATATTGATAACCATAGAAAATGTGATGAAGACAGTTTAGAGCAGTAGTTCCAAAACTGGGGGAAATTTCCCCCTGGGGGGAAATTTGAAGCTACCAGGGGGAAATAATTGAACTACCTACTAACTAAAAAATCTCTGATGGATTTTCTCATGTCTGAGAGAGAGAGAATGCCTGTTTATCAGTATATTTGTACATTTGAAAAATAAATTAGTAAATAGTCAGTGTATTTCAACTACTCTTTCCCTGCTACACATGAAGGGGGAAATCTGGATAGTTGACCTGGGTGCAGGGGGAAATGACAGAAAAAAGTTTGGGAACCACTGGTTTAAAGAGTATGTCATTACGGAGGGGCAACTACAATAAATATAATCAAGACGCCGATATGGCAGCCTCGCGTATCCACTTGTTCCTCATGCCGCCTACGTATGCGGCACCATATGGAAGGGGTTAATAGAGGCCCACTCCAGAGACCAGATATCAACACTTCAGAGCTGCATGAGGTGCAAAAGTTGCACCTCATAAGTTTATGATCAGTAGTGCCAATTCATCCCTGGATGCTGTAATGGAATTTTAGAATTCAATTTCCTCATGAACTTCCCAACTGTTGGGACTGGAGGGACATGTCTTGCTGCATTGCTTCTGATATGTGCAGTGGCCAGGGAACTGAGGTGAAAAGGACAGCAAATGGATGAAGAGTGGGTGTATGCCATTATTAGTCATCCCACATTTTAGAGGAAAAGGGCATTGTGGTATATATATGCATGTACATACTTACTGACTCCATAAATACCCTGTAGGACACGCATGTAAGAGAGAGACAACACACACTTAGTATTTGATTATTATTATCTTTATTCTTGTTTGTATATGATCCGTATCAAGAACTTTTACTTCCTGGTCCCGACATAGACTGTATAGGTCCTCCTACCACACAAAACAGTAGTTCAAATCATCAGCTCCGTATATGTATGTATTCTTGTTTGTCTTTACAGGATTCATACAGCAGTGATTCTCCAGGTCCTCGGCCGTGGTCCCAGCAACTCATCTTCAAACCACACGAGCGCACTCCCCTCATGAAACCAGGCTACCGCATTCCAGATAGTTCAGGATCACAAGACTCGCTAAATGTAGAGTCAAGGATAAATTCACCAAAAAAGACTTAAACCTCTGTGAGGCAAATTGTAATCAGTTATAGTTTACCAGGCCACAATGCAGGTTTTTTTTACCATCTAAGGTAGTAATTGGATCTTTCCTTTCAAGTATATGAAATTCTGATAAGAAAAACTACTAGTATTGTGGAAATAGCTCTTTTTTTAAATAAAGATTTGAGTAAAGAAAACTTTAATGCCTTTTAGTCTAGGAGATAGCTCCTAATTAAATTAAGTAACCCAGTATTATTTATGAAAAAAGTCCATCACAGATGATAATATTTTTGGAAGGGTTGCGATTATTTCAATGTACACATACATACATACATATACCAAAGGCTTTTTTCCCCTTACATGGGAGGTAGCCAAAAAACAAAAGCATAAAAACCACTCCCACTCATTCCATTCCATCCCCAACATACTCCACTCCTCTCCACCCTCTTCCCTCTCTCTTATCTTGGCACCTCCTGAATGACAGGTCATCCCTGCATCTTGCCCACTGCCCTGGGTCAGAAGCAGTGTCGCAAGACACAGCAAGGCCACATCATTAAATCGGCAATCCCCCCCCTCCATCCCCTCTTGCAGAAAATGAGAAATCCCTTTGGGTCGCATCAATTTATTTTTCACACATACTCCCTCACCCTCCATTCCCCCTCAAGCATCACAGAATCATCCATACACAAACAAGCTGCCCATCTCTTTCCTCTTACTCTCATCTGTATCACATCCATACAATTTTTGTTTGTTTTTTCCCTAGAAATATCCCCTTTGGGGCTACAGAGAGTAGGATGCCTAGTCCTATCCCAGTCCCTTTTTAGTTGCCTTTGACTCAAGTGGGAACTCTGTAGCAGTATTCTTTCTCTCCATCACATTTCAGCAAAAAGAGGAAATGAATATTCAGAGAAGTGGTACAGGACAGTATTAGGAGTAGGGGCACAGCATAACGGAGGGACAGTCACAGTATAATGATACATGGCTCTGGTCCATAGGGGAGTCCCATATAGACCCCAAAATATCAGCTGTATGCTACTGAACAGCTTTTAACCCCACAATAACATGCAGCCAATACCCTAGATGGAATACTACACAGTGCAAAGGCTATGCTCTATTCAAGGGTTACTAATTTTAAAGAGGTGGATTTACATCACAACACAATGTTGTCATCATGAAGTACGGAGAACATAATGCCAAGCATTTTCATTGAAAGGAAAAAAATATATATATAAATATGTATATATTTATTTTCTTGTAGTTTTATTATCAACAGAATAGATCTCGCAAACCATCCAAACCTGACTGCCCAACGGGTAGGCAGCATGTTGAATCCTATCATACCTGAACTAACTAAAAACAAGTTTTTCATACATTGGTCCGTTGATTAATAGCCAAGTTTAGGCTGGCATCGCTTTAAGATACAGGCAGGATTTTACATTGTGTCTTATTCTACAAGAGTTTGAGAATATCAAAGATGTTCCAATAAATTCAACACAACTTCACATTTATCTCCTTCAGTCAAGGGTCAGACCTGAGCTGAACGAAACTGTATGGCATTAGTAAAGTATAAAATCTATAAACAAGTTATCAGGTCACACAGTTTCTCAGCCCTACAGTCCAAGCCATGTACAGCTAAGGATACAAGTTCAACACTTTGCTGGATATCATATACTAAAGCATCTGAGTCATATACATATATACATACATCCCAGGGTAAGATCATGCCTGGTTACGACACTTTTGATGCTCTGTGAAGGTACAAATAGTAGCACGGTGGACTCGCATTCTGAGGGACCCCCGATTGAAGCTTCACAATGGCTGAGTTTGATTATTTGAAAGACTCCATTGTGACATATGATTTCTTCCATAATAAATACATGTGTGTGTGTGTGTGTGTATGTATGTGTATATATATATATATATATATGCATATGCATACACACACACACTGCCTGAAAGTACGTTCATAGTGTTCTTGAGAGCTAATTCATCAATCTAAGTTCAGCCCCACCTAGGGTGTGAGTGTGTGTGAATGTACATGTGTGTGTGTGTAAGATCACAGCATTACCCATAGATCAGGCCATTTAAGAGCGCTGAGCTCTCATCCATGAGGGTTGATCATGATCTATCAATCATGAGTCCAAACACATGACCCAAGACTGCGGTGAATCACACATACAATGATTCAACAGACATACATACATACATACATATACCAAGGCTTTTTCCCCCTTACAAGGGAGGTAGCCAAAAAGGGAAAGGCATAAAATCATTTCCACCCATTCCATCCCTGAATATACTCCACACCCCTCCACCCTCCCTCTTATCTGAGCACCTCCTGGATGACGGGTCATCCCTGCACCTTGTCCACTGCCCTGGGTCAGAAGCAGTGTCGCAAGACACAGCAAGGCCGCTTCATTAAATCGGCGACCCCCCATTACATAAAAGGAGAGGACGGCGAGACATGCACTGGTAAAAAATGAAAGGGACAGTGCATGGAAGACATGGCAAGAGAGGATTACAAAAAAGCCAGTAAAGAATACAACGAGAAGAAGAAAAGAACTGAGAGGGAGGTAGTTGACAAATGCAAAGACCAACCCAAACTATTTCACAGATTTGTAAGTGGTAAACTGGAACATAAAAGAATATACAAATTGAAAGTTGAAGGAATTACATACGAGGATGCATGAGCAAAGCAGAAATAATGAATAAAAGCTTTCAGTCGGTACTCAACAGGGATAAAGAGTTTGAGAGATCAAAGAATGGAGAAAATGTTAACATAATAAGATAATAGAGAAAATGGAAGTGTTGTGTCTTGTGACAATGCTTCTAACCCAGGGCAGTGGACAGGATGCAGAGATGACCCGTCATCCAGGAGGTGCCAAGATAAGAGGGAAGGAGGAGGGTGGAGGGGAGTGGAATATATAGGAAATGGAATGGGTGGGAGTGGTTTCTATGCCTTTTTCTTTTTGGCTACCACCCGTGTAGTGGGAAAAAGCCTTTGGTATATGTATGTATGTATGAAAATGGAAGAGCTTAAATTGTTTAGAAAGATTGGAAATATAAAGGTTTCAGGACCTGATGAGATATTCAATTGGAAAATATAACCCAAGACAACACTATAAAAACATTCAAGACAAGGTTTGACAAATGGAGGAAAAGAGATGGGACCCCATAGCTTTGCGCTGACTCCGTACACTACAACTTGGTCAAAACACACACACACACACACATTCACTGGAACAGAGAAGAGAAAGAGGTGATATGTTGACCATTTACAGAATTATAAAAGGGATGGAAATTCTCGATAGAGACAACTGGTTAAAGTGGGACAGAAAAGAAACAAGAGGACACGAAAAGAAACTAAAGGATAGTTACAGAAGAGACCTGAAAAAGAATAGCTTCCCACATAGTACCAAAACTATACACAATTTTAAGAATAAACTGGATGCGGAGAGATACGGAAACGGGTCACTACAAGCATAGTTCTCTTCTGACCCAGGGCAGTGGACAAGGTGCAGGGATGACCCGTCATCCAGGAGGTGCTCAGATACGAGGGAGGGTGGAGGGGTGTGGAGTGTATTCAGGGATGGAATGGGTGGAAATGATTTTATCCTTTTTGGCTACCTCCCTTGTAAGGGGGAAAAAGCCTTGGTATATGTATGTATGTATGTATATACACAAGGTCCTTTCTCAATAATGTGGGTGGCTGATTCAAAGTACACACCCATACTACACAATCAAAACCCATATAACAATCCCGCCCATCTTGGTAAAATAAACATGACACTGTTTATTCATGACAAATAATGAGTCTTCTATTCCATAATAACTAAATGACACAGTGCATACCAGCAAGAGTTTAAGAGCTGGTTTTCCTAACTGTGCATCTTTGCTGGATGAAACTGGAATAAACAAAATTTAAACCTTTCACTATGGCAACATACTTCTTGATATGGTTTAATGGTTTAACGTCACAAATTCCTCCAATCAGAAGGCTAGGATGGTGCCCCTCACAGAGGACTTTGTAGCATGGAATTTAATGAACCATGCCCTTGGTTCAACTTCGCCGGTGGCAGGATTCGAACCGCCATCCCCTCGACTTTCACCGCAAGTGACGACGCCCTAACCCGCTCACCCAGAGAGCTTCCCTTCTTAGATTGTTTATATCCAAAACTGGATGGTTTTGTTTAGGTGAGGAGTGGACCTAGAGACAAAATAGGATCTTGGCTGGTTGAAAATGGTTTTGGCCCAAGCCAGCCCTTCAGCTAAATAGAACTGCCTGGTATAATAATAATAATGTTCATCACTACAACAAAGTGGTTAAAAAGTATGTTGCTGGGTTGAACGGGTTAATTTATGATGTACTTTACGATGAAGATTCCTCCTTGTGAAACTACCAATTACCTATCACAGCAAGACTTTCATAACATCTGAACAATGACCTGCTTGATATGTACAACACAGACTACCAATTAATAGGACTTGGTAAGTGCATTATGGGTAATAAATACATGAAGGGCCACAAAGGCTGTGCAGACTGTTGGGGTGGCGTTGGCTGCAAGAAGAGAAATGCCTGATGGGGTCTTCTCCAGGAAAGTAGCCATGAGCTGTGGAAGGAGAGGTTGATAGACACCCAGCGCCAAGAGAAGAGCCACTAAGGGACGCAGAGTCGTTGCCAAGTCGCTGCGCCACCAGAGCCAGAGCAACAGTGCCACACACAAGTGATGAACCTGGAAGAGTATACATGGATGAAATATCAATGTTGACAAACCACTCTAGCCAGTCTCTCTTTTCATTATATTATTTTCTTGTTGCCTTTAATCATTATCTCCTTCTTTCCTTTCACATCAGTATCACTGTCTCATGCTGGGGGGGGGGGATCTTTGCCTTAACCTCTTCCTTATGATAACGCCTATACAAGCATCATGAGGCACGAGTGGGTATGTGAGGATGCTGGTGTCAGCGTCTTGATTATATTTATTTTGTAGTAGCTGAGTGACCCCCGAATTCTGTGAACTGGTTTGATCACATTTTCTGTGTTTGTTGTCACTCAGTGAAAGAGTGAGTAATACAGCAGCGACTTTATATTTTATAATGCGAGTATTGTGATGCATCAATCATCATACCTCGGGCATCCCATGCTGAGCACAAGAATGTGACTCATATTGAAGTCAAATACTCATGTGCACGTTAGGTTGCCTTATGTATGATGATGCATCACAATATGAGTGTTATAAAATAAACAGTTGCAGTTGTTATACTCATTCTCTTTCTCCCGGAATGTTTATAACTACAGAATATGCAACCAAACACGTTCACAGAATAAAGGGGTCACTCGGCTACAATTAGAAAATAAATATAATCAGGACACCGATGCAGGCACCTTTGTATACTCACTTGCGCTTCATAATGCCTATGTATGCGTCACTGTATTCTAAGGGTTAATGCTGGATGGTGTCATGAGCACAGGTGACAGTGTGAATCTCAGTTTGTGTTATAACAAAATTAAAAAAAAAAAAAAAAATTGGGTAATCAACTTATAAATCGCAAATCTAATCAAAAGTACAACTCACAACTTTCTATTTCTCTTAATATTTACGTGAATATTGCAATGAAAACCCACCTCCATTATTTAAGCTATATCTTAGACTCTTACTTTATCCAAATTCAATTTATAACTCAATCTCTATCAAATTTGAACCAATACAGACCTAATTGATCACTGTAAAAAAAATTATAATAAAATAAATAGATAAATGAAAAAAAAATAAAAAAGTGCTTATACTTACAAGGCTGATGTTAGCATCCAGACTAAGCTGGATGTACTTCCAATCAAATTCGAGGCCTCGAGCACCCACCCACAGAGGCAAAGCTCGTGTCAGTAACAAGTCCGCAGCAGCCCAGCCAAGACCAGTTACCAATACCTATACGACAGGAATTAAATATATAACACATTATAAAAACAGCCCCAAAACAAATAACAGAGACATACAATAGTGAAGACAGGAACTTGTATACAATTATTTAGATCAGCATGAATGACAGTGAAACACCAACACAATCGATGACTATCAAAAGTGAAGTCAAGTTGTTAATGTATGATAAGCAAATATATATTTACTTAAATGTGTTATACAGTTATTTCAGGAGGTGCTAAGATGGGAGGGAGGGTGGAGGGGTGTGGAGTGTATTCAGGGATGGAATGGGTGGGAGTGATTTTGTGCCTTTTTCTTTTTGGCTGCCCCCCTTGTAAGGGGGAGGGAGCCTTGGTATATGTATGTATGTATGTATGTATGTTATACAGGAAAAGAGCAACCTTCATGGGATGTCTGCCACCCACTATACACCCAGTTTTAGATTTGTTTATGGTCCCAATTTGGGCTATAATTCTTTTAAAGTATTCCAGAAGTTGATGTTTTTAGGAGGAAAATATTTTTTTGGTATCTATGGCAACCTCACATACATTTGTACTACCTCATAACTACTTCCCCTCCCCTCCGATCGGATGTTCAAATTTACATGATTGGGCAACCGACATGCCATGGTTGGCCCAAAACAACAATGTTTGGGAAGAACTACCTGTATTACAATCTGTTAAATAAAACAGACAAAAATCTTATATAATTTTCTAGAGATCTATAGGATGGCTCAAGGACAATTACAAGCTCTAGTATATTAGCACATATACACTAATTTTCTGTTTTTGACATCAGAGGCACTTCCACAATTCTAACCCAATCTATGACATTTCTTTCTAAAAATCTATATACCATAAGGCTTCTTCCCCTTATAAGGGAGGTAGCCATCTAAGGCATGATGCACTCGCTCCAACCTATCCAACTCCCATCTGTCACCCATCTGTTTCCCTATTATCTCTCATATGTTCCAGAGTCGGCAATTCTAGTTTTGA
Source organism: Oratosquilla oratoria (assembly GCF_046742065.1). NCBI lineage: Eukaryota > Metazoa > Arthropoda > Malacostraca > Stomatopoda > Squillidae > Oratosquilla > Oratosquilla oratoria. The sequence continues at coordinate 48,914,088 of NC_134808.1, forward strand.
CAATCTCTTTTCATACATACATATACCAAAGGCTTTTCCCCCTTCTTTTCATGTGACAATTTTGCTAGAATTGGGACCATCTTCATAGTTGCTCTCTGGACTCTCAATTTTCCTTGTATTCTTTTTAGTACTGGGTGACCATAGTGTCACTGCATACTCCAATTTTGGCCTTATCAGTGTGACTAATATTTTCTTAACCATTTCTTCATCCAAAGGTAAAAGCCACTTTTATTGATCTTAGCACATTGTGTGTTTTCAAGTTAATGGATAATTTTGTCCAATTTGCGTTTTCATTGTATTGCATCATGTCTTGTTTAGAGCGATTAATGAATTTTGACTTATAATAAGTTTATTTCTATGAGGTGGAATGGGGGGTGAGGCAGTATGTGTGAGCAAAATTTGACACAGCCCGAAGGGATTTCTCCCCTTCTTCTCCTTTTATGCATGGGGGGTCACCGATTTAATGAAGCGGCCTTGCTGTGGATGTGTTGTGCCTTGCAACACTGCCTCTGACCCAGGGCAGTGGACAAGGTGCAAGGATGACCTGTCATCCAGGAGATGCTAAGATGGGAGGGAGGGTGGAGGGGAGGGGAGTGTATTTAGGGATGGAATGGGTGGGAATGATTTTATGCCTTTTTCTTTTTGGCTACCTCCTTTGTAAGGGGGAAAAAGCCTTGGTATATGTATGTCAACAGGAAAAGAAGATATATATGTATGTATGATTTCTGAAAAAAAGAAAAATTATTCAATGTTTCTTTTCACTCACTAAATATATATATATATATATGTATATATATATATATATATATATATATATATATATATATATATATATATATATATATATATATATATATATATATATATATATATATATATATATATATATATATAAAGCTCATGATATTAGGGGTTGTGTGGGTTTCGAATTTTGGAAATGCAGGCAAGAGCATAAAAAGTTTAGAAACCACTGGTTCAGGGAAAGAGGAGAGAGAGAGAGAGAGAGAAGAAAAAAAAAATCCTGGCACTGCCCCCCTCCCCCTTCCTCTAGAAATTCCTGGATCCATGCCTGGTTAATGATCCTTGAATAACAAAAAAAAAAAAAAAATGTGGTGTACAATTATTTATTGCAATAATTATTGTAATTCTTACCTTGATGTGTCCAGATCCTGCAATTCTTCCCATCACTATACTGAGGCCAACTAAGTCTCCAAAGTCTACTGTTGTCTTTATAAACTCCTTAAATTAGGGAAATACATAAATGAATAACTACATTAACCAAGTCAAATGGCATAAATATAAGTATATGTATCAGTATATATATGCAGACACCAACTTTTTTTTTCAAAATCTAGTTAGTTTTTATTTTTTCAGTTTGAAAATATCTAAATTGTATTAATTCTACAATATAATCACACATAAAACAATTTCCTTTTAAACAATCAGTCTTTTTTTCACCAAGAAATTCATAAAAATAAATCATTCTGTAAATGAATTTGCACCCTACTTACTATAAAGAGACTTGCATTTTCTGGAGGACCATCCATCGTAGGGAAGAACGTGGCTAGCAGTAACATTTTACATAATTGGGTTAACATGTACATGCCTCCTACTTGCACACATTTCCAAAAAGCACCATACTCTGGCCTGTAGTAAACAGAGAAGTCATGTGTCATGTTGAAAACATCAAGACTGTTATTCTTTACAAACATGTGTTGTTGGTGACATGATGGCAGACATCACATTGGTGTTCTCGTATCCAATACAACATTCACCATAATGTCACCACCAACACGTATGTTGCACACAGGAACAGTAACAACCACTTGGACTAGAAAAATATAGAACTTCTAGTACATGAACCTGACAAGATCCATGGAAAATATTTGGAAGCAGCCATCATACAAGGAACCAATACAATTGAACAAAACAGGGGCATGTTCAATATCTCACCCAACCTAATTCCTTTAGTACCCAGTGCCCACAAAATTTGAAGCCATCCCTAGTTGCCCTCCAAAATCCCCCCCTTATTTTCTTCTTCCCTTGTTCCTTGGTTGTGAGCTAATGTCTTTCACGCAGCCAATTGTTCTATCTTATCCTTAATCTTTCCTGTTCCCAGATATTTGGTCCACCTTCTTAACCTTTCCTAATATCCAGTGACTCCCCTCCCCTACCTGCCTTCCTCTCTCCCTCCCTCCCCCTGTTCTCCCAGTTCTTCTTATTTAATCTTAGTCATGTGTATTACAACTATGTATTTGAAAAAGCTGTAATGAGCAAAATGTCGTACTAATAAAGGCTCCACCCTCACTTGTGGTGTTTATTTCAATAGACTTGTCAGCAACTGCCACTTTCATACAAATTGCCATAATAATGATGGTGTTTTCTATATATATACATATACCAAAGGCTTTTTCCCCATACACAGGAGGTAGCCAAAAGACAAGAGGCATAGAAACCACTCCCACCCATTCCATCCCTTACATACTCCACTCCCCTCTATCCTCTTCCCTCCCTCTTATCTTGGCACCTCCTGGATGACGGGTCACCCCTGCATACGAGGGTCTAGGAGTTTTCCATATATATACATAAACCAAAATACTTCTTCCCTTTTGTTAGGGAGGTGGCCAGCCAAGTTATGCAACCACCCTCCACCCAACCAACACCTGTTTGTTTCCCTTTCATCTTAACTCCTCGTGTATTTGTGAAGTTTTGTGTCACCCACTCACACAGCAACTTGTATATTTTTTGCATCTATATTAGAACTCCAACAACTTTTCTTAGTAATGTTTTTCCTGCAAATTAACATTTAGGAATAATTAAAAAATAATTCCGACAACCTTCCTGGTACCTGCCACTGATGCAGTGTCATGGCAGTTTGTATATTTTTTGCATCTATATTATCATAACTACAACAACTTTTCTTAGCAATATTTTCCCAGCAAATTAATATTAAGGAATGATAAAAAAATAATTCCTGCAATCTTCCTCCTACCCACCACTGAAGCGGTGTCATTGCTGTCCACTGTTCAAGATGTACTGTGTGTAGTCAAGTGGATTAGGTAGTCTAGCTTTAGGATATGTTGGGTAGGTAGGTTAGGTAAGGATAGACCAGGGAGAAAAACATGTTTCATGAAACAATAATGGGTGATGCTTGTGACAGAAATGGTACTTTGGTGGCCATTTTTTTCACCACCCCTTCATATTAACTTCCAGAAAAACTTTTACAAAGAAATGTTGTTAAGAGTTGTCGTAATATAGATAGAAAAAATAAACAAACTGCTGTGTGAGCAGGTGAGACAAAAATTCACGAATTCCGTTCCTTGTAGATGAAGGTCCATCCCTACCCCAAACCTACAGTCTGCTTTCTAGCATCATTAAAATCCTTATAACACTTCTTGAATGATGTTTGGTTTCTATCCCTGTATAACAGAAACAGATTTTTCATTTTTTTTTTTTCATTTGAAATGTCTATTTTTTTCTATAATAATAATGATAAGTTTATTTGGCAATAAATCAATATACATAAAGTTCAGACAATGAAAAGAACACATAGTTCAAAGTAACAATTACAATTGTCAAGGATAACACAAAAAAAGCATGTAAGCTCATTTCCAGTGTGGTTAGGTTAGGTTAAGAGTTATTGGACAGTGAAGTTTCATGTTGAACATCCATATTTGTGCAATTCTAGAATTTTACTGATTTTTGTATGAGGTGCGGGTGGATTGGCTTCCTTGAATCCATCTTGAATCGGTCTCACTAACTGCCGAACATACCAAACAAAACCGAGAAAAGCCGAACAAAACAACAAAACCCAAACAAGGACGGGTTTTGCTCAAATGCATACTTCTATATATGTATGGTTGCATTATTTGAACTATTTTCTTTAAAATGTGTGATTTCCATGTAATATGATCAAAGAGAAGTTACGTTTTTATCCTCTGCAAAATTAACGAACACAGCTACGATTCGTCCAGCCCGCCGTCTATGATCACTGGTGGTAGGGATCAAACTACACTCTTTTAGGTTTCTTACTGTTGTGTTAAATTACA
>NC_134808.1:48923136-48950636 GCF_046742065.1 Oratosquilla oratoria
ATGGGATACAGGGATGACCCGTCATCTACGAGGAGTTAAGAGGAGAGGGAGGAAAGGGGTGTGGAGTGGATATGTGAGAAATGGGTGGGAGTGGGTACATGGTATGTATGGGTGAGACAGGCTAAGAGGATAACTCAAACACAGAAACTGGTTGACTTTCTTTATTTGAAAGTGGTATGGATGTGAGCCAGGAGATTGTTACTAAGATGGAACAGAGATATGCTTACTGTGGTGTGCAGGTGGAGGTCTAGCTGTGAGTGGCCCTGCCAGCCCTCAACCCTCTTATTTTCTAAGGTCGGCTGTGACCGATTGCCCATAAGTGCCAAATATCTCCTTTCCTTCTTTCTCCGTTTCCTAATTCCACACCTTTCTCTCCAGCTGCTCTTCGTATTTCTTCTTACGAGTCTCCTCACTGCAGCCTTCCTTCCTGATCGAATCCAATTATAATCTTTGGCACTCGTGTCCAGCTTTGGTGACTGTGTGGGTCGCAGTAGGGTGGCTTAGGGACCCACTAGTATGATCATTTTGGTATCCATGCTAGCATTTTCCACCAGTGTGAATTCCCGGGGACCATGTGGCTCTCATTTGTCCCCTCCAGCATTCTTATGCTGATAATTCCTGCACAACATGGGCAGTACCATGACAGGTATATAGTTTTTGACTTGATAGAAATTTTTTTAAACTTGCAGATTTGAGGGACTTTTATGACACAGCATAAAAAAAAATAACAGATGTGTACTGGTAAAAGATTAACGAGACAAAGTTTGGGAGCTGTCAAAAAAGCAAAAGAAGGAAAAATAAATGAATATACAAGAATTTTAACATAAATACAAAATTCGACAAGTCCACACACACTCTATTACACTCCTTAAAGATAACCCTGCAATAACTTGAGGTGCCTGCATATGGTGCTACAGCTGTTGAGGCAGTAAATGTGTCACAAAATCCATCCGTCTTCATCTTACTGAGGATTCCTGTGGTCTGGCATTTCACTCGAGACTTGATCTAGGATTTTGAGTGGGACATAATCACAATTAACAGTTCTCACCATTCTTAAGCTGCAGCAAACCCAGGAATTAAAAATTGATAAAAACAGTATTATAATGCTTCACATGACAATGACCTGCATTTGCATCTGGCAATTAATTATCAGTGACTGCCATTTGCAGACAGTACAACCAAATAAGGTGACCTGTTACAGCGGTTAAGTCTCTGCTTGTGAAAACTCTTCACCTTCTTTTATGACTTTGACTTTTGTATTTGTACATACATACATATACCAAAGGCTTTTCCCCCTTATAAGGGAGGTAGCCAAAAAACAAAGGCATAAAAACCACTCCCACCCATTCCATCCCTAACATACTCCACTCCCATCCACCCCCTTCCCTCCCTCTTATCTTGGCACCTCCTGGATGACAGGTCATCCCTGCATCTTGCCCACTGCCCTGGTGAAAATATATATATATACATAATAATAATAATAATAATAAAAATAATCAAATGAAATAAATGAATAAAACATTTTTTCTTGTTCTTTTTACTAAGCATGATGTTGCTACACATAAACAAATGTATTACCACTTCACTAAATATTTTTGTTACATTAGGAAATCTTTGGCAGACGTTGAACTTAGGTGTAACAGTGACAGCTTAGACATGTAGAAGATGGTTCCTTGGTCTGTGTGACAAATTACATATATCACAGGTCTTTTCACAAATTAAATATCTTTATTCTCAGATCGCAAGGCAATGATGTATTACAAATACAACATCTTACAGATTTATAATGGGAGTACTCAAAGTTTTACAAGAAACTTTTACAAAATATACATATACCATATAAAAAAATGAGACAAATAACAAATATAAAATCAATACAATTTGAATAGCTTTTGTGATATACAGAAGCCTATTAGGATTACGAAGTCACTGATAATTTCACAGGAAGGAAAGACCTGAAGAAAGAACTTATCATCTTTAGATATTTCTTTACCAAAAAATTTGTACTGATCATACTTGAATCACGAACTTGGTAATTTTCACTTGAAAACAAGTCATTCAAATTCACATTTCCATGCACTTAAATCATTTCTTTCTCCTCAGGGAGCACATAATAACTGTTTTTGTGTTCTTTAGATTCACATCTCCCTGAGGAACACACAATAACTGTTTATATATCTATTTTTTCACTGAAAGAGAACAATCATCAACTTGTGTTTCTCTTCTTCATGTGCATCAATAGCGGTATTTGGTCTGGAAAAAACAAAAACAAAAAACAATTAGATCATTGACATACATACATATACCAAGGCTTTTTCCCCTTACAAGGGGGGTAGCCAAAAAGAAAAAGGCATAAAATAATTCCCACCAATTCCATCCCTGAATACACTCCACACTCCTCCACCCTCCCTCTTATCTTAGCACCTCCTGAATGACGGGTCATCCCTGCACCTTGTCCACTGCCCTGGGTCAGAAGCAGTGTCGCAAGACACAGCACATCCACAGCAAGGCCGCTTCATTAAATCGGCGACCCCCCCTCTCCGTCCCCCCATTGCATAAAATGAGAGGACGGGGAGAAATCCCTTCGGGCTGCGTCAAATTTTGCTCACACATACTACCTCACCCCCCATTCCAACTCATGCAATCACAACATCATCCATATACAACCATTCTCCATTCACCCCTGTCTTCTGTCCTCTCCCGTCCTTCCTCAACAGACATTCCCCTCTTCCCCAAAGCCCCCTTCACCCCATCCATCCACCTCATCCTAGGATGTCCCCTCATGTTCACTCCCTCCACATCTGCCTTCCACACCACTTTTACTAGTCTTTCTTCACTCATTCTTTCCATGTGTCCAAACCATCCTAATACTCTTTCATCAACCCTATCTCCCAGCTCCTTTTCCACCCCTGTTCTCCTCCTCACCTCCTCATTTCTCACTCTATCCAGCCTAGTAACTCCCATCATACTTCTCAGACACCTCATCTCAAACACATTCAAACTCCTTCTCTCTTCATTGAAAGAACAAAAATATATCATCACATACAGCAATGCCACCATAATAATGGAACTGCCTAGTGTAGGCCTTATGGTCTCTTGCAGTCTCCTTCATTCTTATGTAATAACCCCATTCCCCAACACAAACTATCTGCCATTTCTTGGTGACCAAAGTATCTTGGCACAAGGGGGAGGACTGGGGACAAAATGTTAATAGCTGGGCAGCTACACAGTGCTACCTCCTTGTTCCTTCAGCCATGACATTTCTTTAACCAAAATCTTCCCACAGGGGGGAGAGGCTGCCAGTTCCATGCCCTTAGGTAGCACATTTAAGGGGGCAGCAATTCTAGCCTGGATATGAAGCCCACAAGGCTGACAAAATAATTACAACAGAAAAAAAGGTCAAAGGAGCCCTGAATATTTTACCATAATAAACGAATTATGTGTTAAGAATTGTATATGAAATATTTTCCCCTTATCCTTTCTTCAATTGGGACACAATAAATTTTTTTAAATTTGTTTATTTTGCAAGCCAATAGCTAAAACTGGCTATATATATATATCACCGGTGAGAAATGTAGTAATACAGTAAACTTCCACTTAGCCGAACTCCAAGGGGGATTAGAAATGTCCGATTAACCGAAATGTTCGGTTAATCCAACTTTGTTTCATTCCCGTAGAGTTTTATGTGGTAACGTCAGTTGCAATATTCATACCTGTAAACTTAACATACACATGGAAATGCTTATAATAGTTCATAAACATATTCTAGAGTATAAAGAGAAAATGTTTAAGGAGAGCTTGTGATACTGTATCATCACCGAGAGGACTCACGAATGTATGTACCGCCAAACAGCCGATCAGGTGTAAACATGGAGTGTGCTGCCACCGTGTGAGCACTTGGTAAAGCTTGCGGGTGGCACGGGGGTGGTGGAAGAGGCGGCGGGGTGTTTGAGTGTTCGGTTAAGATCCAAATACGTTCGGTTAAAGCGATGGCTACCATATTGAGAAAATGTCCGGTTAATGCGATTATTCGGTTAATACGCGTTTGGATAAGCGCGAGTTCACTGTACATTTGTAAATCACAACTAACACCACAGTCAGACAAAAGAAAGAGTTGAGTCAGGGAAACTATATATTTCAATTGATAACTGCAATCCTCTTCAGTAGTACGCTGAAGAGGATTGCAGTTAGCAATCAAAATATATAGTTTTCGCTTACTCAATTCTTTCTTTCGTCCGACTGTGGTGTTAGTTGTGATATATATATACATATATATATATATATATATATATATATGTATGTATATATATATGTATGTATATATATATATATATATGTATGTATGTATAAACAGGGAAGGCCATAAATCATAGTTACTTGGAGAAAAAGAATTGAAGCGTATTCTTGGTGTCCTTTGGGAAGAAGGGCTGCTTCACCAAATACTGAAGAACGTTGAGGCAGTGCTTCAGGTGCCACTCAACCCTGAATTTCTTGTCCTGCAACAAACACAAAATAAGATCAATCAGAGAATGAGGAGGTTTGTTAGGGCACACGGAAAGGATTTATATGGAAAGACTACCTAAAAGTGTGAAAAATAGAAGTGGAAGAAGTGAACTTGAGAAGAAGACCATGAATGAAATGGAGGGATGGTGGGATGTTTTTTTCTGAGTGGATGTTGGTGGAATACAGAGTTTGGTGGTCTATCTTGGAAATCTTTAGTGATGCTCTGCAACCCCCCCCCCCCCCAAAAAAAAAATATATATATATATACACACATAGTATATATATATATATATGCTGGTGGTGCTTGAAAATGTAGTAGTGTTTAGGTTTCTGACATAAAACAGTGTCCCTGTCATTTTCATGTGGCATTCTATAGGGAGGATTTTGGTTTCTGTGTGTGTCTATATGAGGTGGATTTGGTGCATTCTGTCATCACTCCTCTCAGGGCTCCATTCTATGTTTGGGAACTGTTTGTGTTTGTCTTGCTAATTGTTGAGAGCCATACTATGGAAGTGTAGTCAAGGGTGGTACTTATGTACTGCTCGGAAATGGATATTAGAGTTTATTTCTACTGTCCAAAGTCAGTGCATGCAAAAGATTGTTGTCTACCTCCCTTGTAAAGGGTAAAAAGCCTTTGGTATATGAATGTATGCATCTAGCACAACAGAATCTGTATTATCAATGTACTGAGATTATGAACCCATTTCTCATGCAAAACCCCACTAAATGAGAATATCAACTTACCTCACATTTGATGAGCCCTAAATAGACGAGGAATTCGTTTGTTACCACCGACACGATATCTTTCTGCTGCGCAACCTCAAATGCTTTTTCAGCCAATGTGCAGCACATAACTTTTGCAGCTTCTAGCACCTGTTGTGAACGGAATTTAAATTGAGTAATGGCTAATGCTCACATCAACTGGTTTATCTTTGCATTTACACACAGAAACATCTTTTCCGATTTCATGTTTCTATTTAATCAATTTCCACAACTAATACAACACAGAGAACAGGAACATTTCTTCCAAGAAAGAACTATAGGAAGTCCTGAGGATTGTTGCCAGTTACAATGGGGCAACAGATTTCCAATCAATAAAGCTCATGCAACAATCGCTATCATAACCTTATGTCCTTACCCCTAACCACCAGTTAGGGGACCTCTGACATAGTAACACAAACTGATATCAGTCCCAGAACAGCTGTCAGGTATCTCCACAGGCTGGGTTACTATGGCAGAGTTGCAAGAAGGAAAACACTCCTTTGTCCAGTCAATCCCCTTCTTTCCAGTCCTATTTCATTGCCTTTGAGTTCATGCAACAATCACTATCATAACCTTATGCTCTTATCCCTTCCCACCTCTTTGGGGACCACTGGTCTCCTTCTTTCCAGTCCTATTTCATTACCTTTGAGTTGTTTACTTGGGTGAGGGATGCAGTTCTCATCAATACATCAACACAGGAGGAAATGAAAGCTTCGTCAGTATTGGTAGTGTTCTTCAGTTCTTCTACCATCTCAGGGGGTCCCTCTGAACCAAGACCTAGAAGTCTTCCTGCTGAGGGAACACTTCGGAACTCTGCCACCGTGCACTGTAGAAAAACATCAGAATGAAATAATTGGCTATGTTACATCAAATATATATATATAGGAAGATTACATTGAGCTAGTATATGAATCACTTTAACAAAGTAGTGTATATTAATATCTGTCATCAATTGTTATGACATTATATTGACATAAAAAAAACTAATTTTGTTTAAAAGATTTTCAGTCTATTGTTTACCTCCAGCCTCTTGCCTGAGGAAATGACTATGACATCTGCATAAATTCCTACCCACCAAAAGGCATTTTCCCCCTTATAAAGGGGCGGCCAAGTCAGCACATACACCCAACCCACACGCATCCAAAATCCCTCTCGTAAATTCAATCTATCTTCTCCAATGGTTGGCCCATTGATATATCACAGAAGAAATATCATACAGCTAAATGTATTGTATCTCCTGTAAGAAATGATACAACAAATTGACAAAGATTTACCCTGCCATAGCTTATGCTACAGCATCTCATAGGAAGAATTAAAGTTATTGGATTTCTAGACTATCAAAATTATTACAAATGGAACACGAAATCTTAAAAATGCCCTCATCAACAAGTACAGACTCAAGTAATCTACGGTCCAAACTAAGAGTTGCTGCAAGCAACTGACCAAGTGAAAAGCAATCAAATCTAAAATGCTTTATTTTCTTTTCCTTCCATCATCCAGGAGCTGCCAAGATAAGAGGGAGGGAAGAGGGTGGAGGGGAGTGGAGTGTGATGGGGATGGAATGGGTGGGAGTGGTTTCTATGCTTTTGTTTTTTTGCTACCTCTCTTGTAAGGAAAAAAAGCCTTTGGTATAGGTATGTATGTATTTTCTTTTCTTTTTTTCAGCCAAGAGAAAGAAAACTATGCTAGTTTTTAATGGCCATCAACTCTACATACCTTCAAAGTCTTTATCTTGGCTTCTCCCCTCCGTAGTGGACTTATACACTCCTTTGGTTCCATGATATGAACACCTTCTTCTTCTTCTTCTTCCTCTTCCTCCTCCTCTTCGTCTTCCTCATCTTCCTCATCGTCGTCATCATCATCGTCGTCGTCGTCATCGTCATCATCATCTTCGTCTTCACTCCCATCCTCTTTGTCCTCCTCATCTGAGTCTGGTTCTTCATCATCCTCCAGTGTGTCGAGGTTATCTAATCGCCCAAAGGTGTCAAGCAATTCTCGTAGACTATCACAGCCGTCCTCACCTACAAATATAATATAATATAGGAAGAATGTGAAACAAACACATGAGTCAACAAAAGACTACAAATTTACTATCAGTAACTAGTATGCAGAAGCAGTGTTGCAAGACACTGCTTCTGACCCAGGGAAGGGGGCGAGATGCAGGGATGACCTGTCATCCAGGAGGAGCCAAGATAAGAGGGAGGGAGAGGGATGGATGGGCGTGGAGTGTGATGGGGATGGAATGGGTGGGAGTGGATTTTATGGCTTTGTTTTTAGGCTACTTCCCTTGTAAGGGGGAAAAGGCCTTTGGTATATGTATGTAGCTAGTATGCACGGTCACAGTTTCCTGAAGGCTGTAGGTCTCCTGCAACGGAGGGACCAACAATGGATACATGCACGAGGTGGTCCTACAAAAAGGGATGTCAAAAGAAATAATTTCCCTGTTGGCCATTTTCAAACACCATCAATATGAAGGTGAAGGGGGCTTTGGGGAAGAGGGGAATGTCGGTTGAGGAAGGACGGGAGAGGACAGAAGACAGGGGTGAATGGAGAATGGTTGTATATGGAAAATGTTGTGATGCATGAGGTGGATTGGACGGGGGAGTGGGGGTGGGGTGGTGTGTGTGAGCAAAAATTTTTGACGCAGCCCGAAGGGATTTCTCTCCGTCCTCTCCTTTATATGGGGGGACGGAGAGGGGGGGTCGCCGATTTAATGAAGCGGCCTTGCTGTGGATGTGCTATGTCTTGCGACACTGCTTCTGACCCAGGGCAGTGGACAGGGTGCAGGGATGACCCGTCATCTAGGAGGTGCTAAGATGGGAGGGAGGGTGGAGGGGTGTGGAGTGTTTTCGGGGATGAAATGGGTGGGAATGTTTTTGTGCCTTGTCCTTTTTGGCTACCCCCCTGGTAAGGGTGAAAAAAGCCTTGGTATATGTATGTATGTATGTATCAATATCCTCATTTCCACTTGAAAGAGCACCTTGGTCTTCAGACTGGGCCCCAAGATCCTTCTTTACCAACATCATCTACATTTTCTCCACTATTAACCACTTCAGAACGAGTCAAATTCTTGGGAGCAGCATCGGCTGCCAAACGTACGATGCATCACACTACTTGCATTATAAAATATAGTCACTGCTGTATCACCCATTCTCTTTTACTCTGAGTATTCTTGCTGGCCTTTAAACTTAATTTCACTTAATGCCAACCCATCCATCTTTCTTTTCACAAATATACTACCTATCTCTTCCCTTTAACTCTCATCTGTACCACACCCATGCACATTAAAAGACCCAAACCTTAGGGTTCTGGCTAGAAAATTCCTTGACTCTCTTATGATTTGTTTACTTTATTTTATTTTATTTTTAAGGAATGTCCCCTTTGGAGCTACAGAGAAGGATGCCTAATCCCATCCCTGTCCTGTTTTTGTTGCCTTTTATTACTCAAATGGTAACACTCGGCGGCAGTATTTTTTCTCCCCTACCACAGAGTTAGGCGAAAAAGGAAATGAATATTCAGAGAAGTGGTATAGGACAGTATTAAGTGTGGGAGGACAGCATAACAGAGGGACAGTCGCAGTATAATAAAGTATTATAATTTCTCTATGAATAGAGAGGAGGGAGTGAACATGAGGGGACGTCCTAGGATGAGGTGGATGGATGGGGTGAAGGGGGCTTTGGGGAAGAGGGGAATGTCTGTTGAGGAAGGAAGGGAGAGGACGGAAGACAGAGGTGAGTGGAGAATGGTTGTATATGGATGATGTTGTGACTGCATGAGGAGGAATGGGCGGGGGGGGTGGGGGGGGTAGTATGTGTGAGTAAATTTTGACGCAGCCCGAAGGGATTTCTCCCCGTCCTCCCTTTATATGCAAAGGGGGACGGAGAGGGGGGGTCGCCGATTAAATGAAGCGGCCTTGCTGTGGATGTACTGTGTCTTGCGACACTGCTTCTGACCCAGGGCGGTGGGCAGGGTTCAGGGATGACCCGTCATCCAGATGGTGCTCAGATGAGAGGAAGGGTGGGAGGGGTGTGGAGTGTATTTAGGGATGAAATGGGTGGGAGTGTTTTTATGCCTTTCCCTTTGTGGCTACCTCCCTTGGAAGGGGGAAAAAGCCTTGGTATATGTATGTATGTATGAATAGAGATTTTCTCTATCACAGACAAATTGATGTGTGGCTTTGGTCTGTAGAGGTGCCTCATATAGACCCTAAAATATCAGCTGCATGCTACAGAGCAGATTTTAACTTCACAATGACACACTTGGGGAATATGGTATCAGCAGAATTCTTCTTCCCCTCCCCCTATCACCACAAGGGATCCAGAAAAAGAAGTTATAAAAGTGGTGATGAACAGTTTCAAGGGAACAGGATAAAGGAGGGACAGCTGTAGTACAAAAGTATCATCATTCCTCTATGAGTACAGATTTTACTCTAACACTGACAAATGATGTGCCCTCCCATCTGTAAAGGTGCCTAAAAACAGTCACTGAAGTACTGGCTGCATCTTACCATGTAATCACTACTGTATGTCACCATGTAGTCAATATTCCAATACTTCTTTGTGGAACCTCAAATTATGAACTTAATCAGTTCCGTGACTCCGTTCTTAAACCAAAACAATTACAGTGTAAATGTGCTAAAGCCGGTGGGATGGTGTGTGCATGCGTGTGCGTATGTTTGTATTTCAAGGTATCGTTCGTCAACAGAGGCAAAATATTGTTCACAAAACTTGTTCATTCACTGGGGTGTTCGTTATCCGAGGTTCAACTGTAAATGAAACGAATACTTACCAAATTGGTTGGCATCTAGGTTAAGGCGTTCTAAACTGTCCTTGTTAGCAATGGCTTCTGCTATAGCCAATCCTCCTCTGATGGTGATTTCATTACTGTCTAGTAGAAGCTCCTGTAACAAGAGAGGACATGGTTTAAACTCTCCAAGGATGATGGTACAACTCATAAAATAATGCGTGGCTCTGGTCCATATGGGCATCCCATATAGACCTTAAAGTATCAGATGCATACCTACTGTGCAGATTTTAACTTCACAATAACATGCAGCCATTATCCCAGACAGGGTATAATAAAATAAAAAATAAATTAATATATAAATGAATAAATATACATACAAAAAAGAGAATATATATATTACTAAAATAAAAAGAACTAAGATTTAAAACAGCAGCGTACCTTGAGCCCGAAATGCCTTGCTTCTATGGCTTTAGCAATGTAAATGGCTCCCTGTGTTTTGATCAAACAGTCTCCAAAATTGATCACCTCCAGGCTCTGCATGGTGGGCAGGTACTTGGCCATGGCTGCAGCACCCTTGGGTGTGAAGGTGCTGTGAAATGAAAACAGAAAATAAGAAAAGGCATAGATATCTGGAACAAATTGAGTGAGGAAACATACATACATATACCAAGGCTTTTTCCCCCTTACAAGGGGGGTAGCCAAAAAGAAAAAGGCATAAAATCACTCCCACCCATCCCCTCCCTGAATACACTCCACACCCCTCCACCCTCCCTCCCATCTTAGCACCTCCTGGATGACAGGTCATCCCTGCACCTTGTCCACTGCCCTGGGTCAGAAGCAGTGTCGCAAGACACAGCACATCCACAGCAAGGCCGCTTCATTAAATCGGCGACCCCCCCTCTCCATCCCCCCATTGCATAAAATGAGAGGACGGGGAGAAATCCCTTCGGGCTGCGTCAAATTTTGCTCACACATACTACCTCACCCCCCATCCACCCGCCCATTCCACCTCATGCTATCACAACATCATCCATATACAACCATTCTCCATTCACCCCTGTCTTCTGTCCTCTCCCGTCCTCCCTCAACAGACATTCCCCTCTTCCCCAAAGCCCCCTTCACCCCATCCATCCACCTCATCCTAGGATGCCCCCTCATTTTCACTCCCTCCACATCTGCCTTCCACACCTCTTTTACTAGTCTTTCTTCACTCATTCTTTGTGAGGAAACAGTGAATGTAAAAACTATACAAGAATTTAAGATCAAACTGGATGCTGAAAGATACAAAAGTGGGTCACTACAAGCATAGCTCTCTTCCCATAAAAAACATACATATACCAAGGCTTTTCCCCCTTACAAGGGGGGTAGCCAAAAAGAAAAAGGCATAAAATCATTTCCACAAATTCCATCCCCGAATACACTCCACACCCCTCCACCCTCCCTCTTATCTTAGCACCTCCTGAATGACGGGTCATCCCTGCACCTTGTCCACTGCCCTGGGTCAGAAGCAGTGTCGCAAGACACAGCACATCCACAGCAAGGCCGCTTCATTAAATCGGCGACCCCCCCCTCTCCGTCCCCCCATTGCATGAAATGAGAGGACGGGGAGAAATCCCTTCGGGCTGCGTCAAATTTTGCTCACACATACTACCTCACCCCCCATCCACCCGCCCATTCCACCTCATGTTATCACAACATCATCCATATACAACCATTCTCCATTCACCCGTCTTCTGTCCTCTCCCGTCCTTCCTCAACAGACATTCCCCTCTTCCCCAAAGCCCCCTTCACCCCATCCATCCACCTCATCCTAGGACGTCCCCTCATGTTCACTCCCTCCACATCTGCCTTCCACACCTCTTTTACTAGTCTTTCTTCACTCATTCTTTCCATGTGTCCAAACCATCCTAATACTCTTTCATCAACCCTATCTCCCAACTCCCTTTCCACCCCTGTTCTCCTCCTCACCTCATTTCTCACTCTATCTAGCCTAGTAACCCCCATCATACTTCTCAGACACCTCATCTCAAACACATTCAAACTGTATACGCCACCATATACATGATGAGTAATATCACTCACTCACTCCCTCACTCACTCACTGCCCGCCGACTGTCAGGCACCACTCTCGCTGACTGGACAGCTGCTGACCAAGCACTTCCTGCATGTGTCACCAACACCACCACAAGCAACCAATACACACACACACGAACACACTCATAAGTGCAGTCAACCTCTAACTCACAAAACACACGACAACCAAATAATAAGGAACCCTTCCCCCCTGGAAATATTATATACTGTAAACAACATATAACTAGTAATTAAGAACATGATAGTTTATTTGCGGGAAACCAAACATTCCCAGTATAACCCATATAAATACGTTTGCTGGCACCTCCTATTTTTGCTGTGTCATCACTTCCGCCCTTTAAGACGACATGCAGAAGGCGAGAAGACGAGTCGGTCCGATGATACGTACAGAAACATAAAATAGTGCATTGTGGTATAGAACCAGGAAGTGATTGACAGTGTGTAAAAACCATAGAAGAAATTGTGAACCAATAAAGGAAAAGAAGTTACAACGAGTTTGGGTTTCGCCGTCTTAAGTTCTGTGTTATGTATTTACTCAATACTAGTTGAGGATACAAAACTCCTTCTCTCTTCTTCTCTTATGTTCCATGTTTCTGCCCCATACAGTGCTGTTGGCACAATCACTCCTTCATACAGTCTCTTAGCATCCATTCCCAAATGCCTATTCCTCATTACACTCTTTAATCCACCAAGGCATTTACTCTCTTCTCTCAATCTACATTCTATCTCCACTTTCACTCCACCTTTCCACCCAAGTATCTAAAACTATCCACTTCCTCCAGTCGCTCTCCCTTAATGCTCACTTCCAGTCTAATGCCACTTTCACCCCTTGTACATCTCATCACCTTACTTTTACCCACATTTATCCCATAAAATACAACTAGGTAAATACAATAATGTAAGTAGCTTGATAATTTTGTTCTGGCTAATACTATGACAATTTCATTCAATTTTAGAGAACCTATTCCTTTTCAAAGTGTTGAAAATTATGCTGGTAAATCCTTAGGATGAAAAATGATCCATGATGAAAAATTACAGAGATGGTTTGGGCACATGGAAAAACTGTGTGAAGATGATGATGATATGGTTTGACATCACAAACTCCCCCCTATTGAAAGGCTTTGACGGTGCCCCTCACAGAATACTTCATGATGATGATGATGATATGGTTTAACGTCACACACTCCTCCCTATCGGGAGGCTAGGACGGTGCCCCTCACAGAGGGCTTTGTAGCGTGGAATTTAATGAACCATGCCCTTGGTTCAACTTCACTGGTGGCAGGATTCGAACCGCCCTCACCTCGACCTTCACCTCAAGTAACGACACCCTAACCTGCTCAGCCAGCGAGTATCCATAAAGAGGACTTCATAGCGTGGAATTTAATGAACAATGCCCTTGGTGCAACTTCGCCAGTGGCAGGATTCGAACTGCCATCCACTCAACCTTCACCGCATGTAACGATGCCCTAACCCACTCAACTAGCGAGTTTCCAAAAAGAACCAGCGAGCTTCCATGCGTGAAAAAATATTAGCAAATGGAGTGTGGAAAGCAGAGGTGGATGGAGTGAACTTGAGGGAATGACCAAAAATGAGATGGATGGGGTAAAAGGGGCACTGAGAAAGAGGGGAATGTCTGTTGAGCAGGGAAGGGAGAATGCAGGGAATAGGGGTGGGTGGAGAATGTGTATTGATGATACTTTGATGTAGCCTAAGGGGTTTTCTCCCCATATTCTCTATTTTCATATTAGGGGCCGATGATGATGATATTCCCTAGGCAGTCTAGCTGAGCAGTTCCGTCTCACTGAGGAACACAATGGCAGGAAAGGAGTTTTTGCTTAAATACCTTATAAGGGAGTTGGCCAAGGGAGACATTGCTGCACAGCAAAGTAGGCTAGGGAATGGACCAAATGAATCAACTAGTTCAAGTCTTCACACACCCCAGAGCTTATACATACATGATGATTATGATATGGTTTAACATCACAAACTCCTCCTACCAGAAGGCTATGACAGTGCCCCTTACAGAGGGTTTTGTAGCCCTGATACATACACACATAATATAAGCCCTGATACATACATAAGTTAACTTACTTGTCATTGAGATTGATTATTCTCAGATTTTTATTAACACTGAATGCGTCTGCTAAAGCTGCAATGCCCTCATGAAAGATGCCGTTCTGTGGCATTGCAACTTCTTCCAAGCTGCCGACAGCTTTGAAGAATTTTGAGTACACGATGGCTCCCTCCTTTTCTAGTCGATTTCTTCCGGCAATGAAGACCTACAAATAATAAAAATAATTTCTTTAATACCCATGACAGGAGTGAATGAAGCTACAAGAGCTTGTGGTCAGGATGTCAAACAAATGAGAAATGTGCATGTGACATGGTTAATTCAGAGAAGAACGTAAAGACTCAGGTGACCTATTTCATGTCAGGGATGCAGAAGAAATAAACTGGTAGTAGTGCTAGGAGAGTGACGAGATACACGATTTGTATTGGTCCAAGTGGGAAGGTGTGAAAACAGGAGAGAGTGATGGGAGTGAGAAGAATGACATATGATATGGTTTAATGTCAGGAGGCTAGGACGGTGCCCCTCACAGAGGGCTTTGTAGCGAAGAGTGAGAAGAGCTTTGTAGCGAAGGGCTTTGTAGCAAAGAGTGAGAAGAAGGATGAGAATATTTTGCTGTGCCTTGCCACTTCAGTTTCCAGGTAGTGGCTGAATGGATGGGGTGAGGGGTGGATGGTTCTTTACTAATGGATACATCTGATGAAGAGTTCTTTTCAAGAATATAACAATGTTTAGGCAAAGTGAAAAGAGTGAAGGGAGTAATCCAGGTAGAGATGAAAATGTATAGGGTGCAGATGGGCAGATGTTAATGGTGGATTGATTGTGGCAGCAAGATGCTAGAAAACTGTCATGGAAAAAGAAAATTACAGATCAATAGGAAAAGACGAGATACAGAAAAAGAATGCTGGTATGGCACCTGGGTTAGATGGGTGTTTTGTGGAGTGTCTGAAGAAAGGAAATTAAGAGAGGAAGGGGAGGCGAACCAAGTAGAGAAGAAAAGGTAAAAGGTGTAGATGGAGATATGATAATGGAAGAGACGGCAGTAAGAGGAAGATGAGCTGAGCATTTTAAGGAATTGCTAAATGTGAAGGAGGACAGGGAGGGAAAGGTGGTTGCAAAGGGAAGAGCTAAGAAAATGACAATGATGAATGAGGAAAATGCAGGAGAAATAAGAAGAGATGAGGTGAAAGCAACTATCAAAATGATGAGAGCAGGTAAGGCACCTGGGTTAGATGGGTGTCATGCAGTGTGTCTAAAAAAGGGAGGTACAGTGATGATGGACTGGCTGGCAATGTTGTTTTATGTTTGTCTAAAAGAGGGTAGTGCCAGAGGACTGGAGGAGTGCCTGTGTAGTTCTGCTTTACAAGAGAAAAGGGGACAAGTGTGAGTGTAGTAGTTTCAGAGGGATAAGTCTGAGTGTAGTTGGGAAGGCTTATGGGAGGGTTTTGAGTGAGAAGATTAGGAGAGGAACAGTGTGGATTTAGAACAGATAAAAGTTGTGTGGATCAGCTTTTTGTGGTAATGCATATATGTGGGAAAGCTTTAGGAAAAAGAAAGGATGTATAATAGGGCTTTATGGATTTGGAAAATGTTTAATGACAGGGTAGTAGGCAGGAAAGTACTGTGGGAGATATTGCAGATATGTGGGATAGGAGGAAAGCTGTTAAGAGCAGTCAAGAGTTTTTACAAGAGTAGTAGAGCCTGTGTCAGAATTATAAATGAAGAGAAGTAGAGGTGGGACTTGGCCAGGGATGTGTCATGTCGCCTTGGCTGTTCAAATTATAAATAGATGTGGGTGGTGCAAGAGGTAAATGCAAGGCTATGGGCTGTGGATTGGAGATAGTTAAAAAAAAATGGAGAAAAATGGGAGATAAGCCAGTTGTTCTTTGCTGATGACACTGTGCATGTAGAAGGATTTGAGAAGGGATTAAGAAAGTTATTGACAGAGTTTGGGAAGGTGGGCTATATCACCTACGTTATTCCACATATCTATGTGGAAAACTATTTCTTCACATCCTTTAGATGTGTGGTCTTTCTAAATTTGTGTGTGTGCAACACGCACAAGTAAGTGCACATACGCATATTTACCTTGAGTTTCAGTGGGGAACCTGCTGCCTTGGCATTTTCCACAAGTCGCATGAGTGATTCAGCAAGCATTGTGCCACCTTTGATACCCAAACCATTGTTGTTCAAACGTAGTTCCTGCAAAGAAAAAGACAAGTCAGTTTCGGTCTTTTATTCAAGCAAGTTCTCAAGACATTCATTCTGGACATAAACTCCTGTCATACTGGGCAGTACATTTTCTTTTGTTCTGGCTGCTGTCAGACTGTTTTGTTTATCTCTATGGCAATTCCTTGGTAGTAAAAGGACATGGCCTATCTTGGTTATTATTACAAAGCTGGTAACAACAGAATCAAATCAGAAATACCTACCTCCCCAAACCAACATGTTATCAAGGAAGGGCTCTCCCCAAACACACACAAGTACAAGAAAGAAAAATCATCAGCAGCAGCAGCAGAAGAAGAAAAGAATAATAGTCACAGATACCCAAGCACTGCTCACACATCACACAAGTACAAGAAAGAAGAAGAATCATCAGCAGAATCAGCAGAAGAAGAAAAAGAAAAAGAAGATGAAAAGAAAAGATGGAAAAAATAAATAAATAAAATAATAATAATAATAATACATACATACATATACCAAGGCTTTTTCCCCCTTCCAAGGGAGGTAGCCAAAAAGGGAAAGGCATAAAAACACTCCCACCCATTTCATCCCTAAATACACTCCACACCCCTCCCACCCTCCCTCTCATCTGAGCACCTCCTGGATGACGGGTCATCCCTGCACCCTGCCCACCCCCCTGGGTCAGAAGCAGTGTCGCAAGACACAGCACATCCACAGCAAGGCCGCTTCATTTAATCGGCAACCCCCCCTCTCCGTCCCCCCTTGCATATAAGGAGAGGACGGGGAGAAATCCCTTCGGGCTGCGTCAAAATTTACTCACACATACTACCCCAATCACAACATCATCCATATACAACCATTCTCCACTCACCTCTGTCTTCCGTCCTCTCCCTTCCTTCCTCAACAGACATTCCCCTCTTCCCCAAAGCCCCCTTCACCCCATCCATCCACCTCATCCTAGGACGTCCCCTCATGTTCACTCCCTCCACATCTGCCTTCCATACCTCTTTTACTAGTCTTTCTTCACTCATTCTTTCCATGTGTCCAAACCATCCTAATATTCTTTCATCAACCCCATCTCCCAAATCCATTTTCACCACTGTTCTCCTCCTAAACTCCTCATTTCTCACTCTGTCCAGCCTAGTAACCCCCACCATACTTCTCAGACACATCATCTCAAACACATTCAAACTCCTTCTCTCTTCTTCTCTTATGTTCCACGTTTCTGCCCCATACAGTGCTGTTGGCACAATCACTCCTTCTTACAGTCTCCTCTTCGCATCCATTCCCAAATGTCTATTCCTCATTACACTCTTTAAACCACCAAGGCATTTACTCGCTTCTCTCAATCTACATTCTACCTCCACCTTCACTCCACCTTTTCCTGCTACACTTGCACCCAAGTATCTAAAACTATCCACTTCCTCCAGTCGCTCTCCCTTAATGTTCACTTCCAGTCTACTGCCACTTTCACCCCTTGTTCATCTCATCACCTTACTTTTACCCACATTTATCTTTAGCTTTCTTCTATCACATACTCTCCCAAACTCTGCCACCAGCTTCCTCAATCCCTCCTCTGACCCTGCCACAAGCGCAGTGTCGTCCGCAAACAACAGCTGGCTCACCTCCCACTTTTCTCCATTTTCTTTAACCATCTCCAATCCCTGACCCACTACCCTAGCATTCACCTCTCGCACCACCCCATCCATGTATAAGTTGAACAGCTAGGGCGACATAACGCATCCTTGACGAAGTCCCACCTTTACTTCAAACCACTCACTCTCTCCATTTCTAATCCTGACACAAGCTCTAATACTCTCATAAAAACTCTTGACAGCTCCCAAAAGCTTTCCTCCTATCCCATAAATCTGCATAACCTCCCACAGTGCCTTTCTGTCTACCCTATCATAAGCCTTTTCCAGATCCATAAAAGCCCAAAAAACATCCTTCCCCTTTCCTATAGCTTTCTCACATATCTGTCTTACCACAAAGATCTGACCTACACAACCTCTACCTGTCCTAAATCCACACTGTTCCTCACCAATTACTCCTTCTGTTCCTCTCCTAATCCTCTCAATCAAGATCCTCCCATAAGCCTTCCCTACTACTCTGAAACTACTACATTCACACAAGTCTTTGAACAAGGTCCCCAGACATACAACCCATAAAGATCCTTAGAACAGACATTCATAACAATGACAATAAGTGGTAAACAAACTTTATAGCAGGAGGACAGTGAAGAGTCACACAAAACAACCAGAACTGAACACAAATATTCTCTCATATAGAGATGACCTGACAATAATAAATCTGCACAGTAAATTCAATATTGCTGCAAAAAACACCAAAGCCTACTAGAGAAACCGAAACAATGGCTTATAAATAACAGAAAGCTTCATTCTCGTATTCAAAAGTAATGTTACTCACACCAACCATGAATCATAAAATCACCTTATAGTAAAAGCAGAGCTAAATCTTTCCAATGGAAATATATATATATATATACATATATATATATATATATATATATATATATATATATATATATATATATATATGTATATATATATATATATATATATATATAAAAGTCCCACAGGAAAACCCTCCCACACCTGATAAGAAGAATAAGAAGATGAAAAAGACAACAAAGAATAAAGAAAGAAGAAAAGGAACAAGACATAATGAAAAGAAAGATACGGAAGATTAGGAGAACAAGGGAAAAATGAGTGCATGAGAGAGAGAGAGAGAGAGAGAGAGAGAGAGAGAGAGAGAGAGAGAGAGAGAGAGAGAGAGAGAGGAGAGAGAGAGAGAGATAGAGAGAGAAGAGATAGAGAGAGAAGAGATAGAAAGAGAGGGAGGAGGAGAGAGAGGGAGGAGAGAGAGGGAGGAGAGAGAGGGAGGAGAGAGAGGGAGGAGAGAGAGGGAGGAAAGACAAAGACAGAGAGAGAGGAAAGAGAGAGAGAGAAAAAAGAGAGAAAAAAAGAGAGAAAAAGAGAGAGAGAGAGAGAGAGAGAGAGAGAGAGAGAGAGAGAGAGAGAGAGAGAGAGAGAGAGAGAGAGAGAGAGAGAAAGAAAAAGAGAGAGAGAGAGAGAGAGAGAGGAGAGGGAAGAGAGGGAAGAGAGGGAGAGAGAGGGAGGAGAGAGAAGAAGAGAGGGGAGGAAAAAGGAGAGGGTAAGAAAGAGAAGAGGGGAGGAAAGAGGAGAGAAACAGAGTGAGTGAGAGATAGAGAGGGGGAGAGAGAGGAGAGAGAGAAGAGAGGAAAGACAAGAGGAAAGAAAAGCGGAGAGGGCGGGGAGAGAGAGAGAGAGAGAGAGAGAGAGAGAGAGAGAGAGAGAGAGAGAGAGAGAGAGAGAGAGAGAGAGAGAGCATGATACAGAGAGTGAGTGGAAAGAGGTGAGAGAGGGAGGGAAAGAGAGAGAAAGAGTGTGTGAGTGAGAGGGAGGGAAAGAGAGAGAAAGAGTGTGTGAGTGAGAGGGAAAGAGGATGAGGGAGAGGTAGAGGGAGAGAGGGAGAAAGGAGTGCGAGAGGTTCAGTGACAACTGATGTTATCATCCCTATTACCTCAAGGGAGTAGCAGACCGGAGAGGACATGAATTCGACCATTCCCTCGACGCCCACGGGTCCCAAGGCATTGTCGCTCAAATCCAGTTCCTTCAGCTTGGCGCCGGCGCGAATAAGTCCCGAGAACAAGTGTTTCTGGAAATACAAGTGCATCAAGAGAAAGATGAAGGAGAGAGGAGAGAGATATATATATCATTTGTAAGCCATTTTACCTCTCAACATCAAGAACACTCTGAGAACCATATTTCCATATCAAGGTGGAGTGGCATTTACTTCTTTCTATTCTAGAAACTTCATTTACACATACTAGTACAATGAAATCTAAACAGAATAAAAAAGTAATCTATATGTACCAAAGCTTCTGGAATTTCTGACTTGAGTCTACCCGTGAACAAATCTTTCCAATGAGCTCGTTCGAATTCTGGGTGTTTGGCCAGGGCGTCGCCAATTTCCTTGGCAGCTTCCACCCCCAACGTGTTTGCTTCAAGTTTCAGACATCTAATGTCCTTCACAGTATTGATCGCTTCCACAACTCGTGCCACTGAAACAATAGAAACATATACATACGTATACCAAAGGCGTTTCTCCCTTACAAGGGAGGTAGCCAAAAGACAAAGGCATAAAAACCACTCCTACCCATTCCATCCCTATCACACTCCACTCCCCTCTACCCTCTTTCCTCCCTCTTATCATGGTACCTCCTGGATGATGGGTCATCCCTGCATCTTGTCCACTGTCCGGGGTCAGAATCAGTGTCGCAAGACACAGCACATCCACAGCAAGGCTGCTTCATCAAATCGGCAACCCCACCTCTCCATCCCCTTGGTTAGGTTAGGTAAAAACGTAAAAAGGTGTCATTACATAATTTCACTAAACTGCAGTTGTATCTTCTTCTTAGTACATGTTAAAAACTTATTCAATACTTAACAAGGTGACTATAGTTCCCAAAGCTTTTCCCCAAAAGTCCTTAATGACATTTGGCCCTGGGACTAATAATGTTAACCAAAAATATTGAATAATTCTATCAATTACCCTTTGCATAGTTATACATAGTCTAATACAATGGGCATGTGTTTATTAAGAGGATTAGAAAGGGTTTAGAAGAGTAAGGGGCTGTGTGAGTTTAGAAGAGTAAGAGGGTGCACTTATCAAGATTGTTGTAAGGCATCTATGTGGAAATTACTTAGTGAAAGATAACGATGTTTTTAGATTTGAAGATATATGACCAATTGACTGAGAAGCTCTATGGAACACATTGCAAATATATGGATTAGGTGAAGTCTGTTGAAAGCAGTCACAAGTTTTTATGCATGTTTTTACATGAGTAGTATGGCAAGTGTGAAGGCTTGGAATGAAGAGAATGAATAGTCTGAGGTGAATACAAGGCTGCATCAGGGTTGTGTAAAGTTGCTGTGTTATCTGTATTTGGGTTGTGATTATTGTAGTTGCAGGTGTCTGATTGTTTGTCCAGTAATTTCTTTTGTTGGAGATGGGTACTTTGTTGTGTACTTGCATCACAACTCCACCTTTGTATCTTGTTTAGTGTTCTCTTCCTGCTCTATATGAGGTTACAGTTATTTTTGGTGTTTGTTTTCATTTCATGAAATGAGTGCTGTGCTTAGTGTTTGAGAGAGGGTGACTAAAGAATAATGCAAATTAAAATTCTTTAATTACCATATGTCATCACTCACTACCACTAAAAACTGTATATATATTTTTTTTTGTATCAAGCACACAACTTGTATCTTATGTTTAAATTAGTTCTAGCAGACCAGTATTTGACACCATGTTGCCTCAGGTGATGTCCAATCAGCGCACCACCTTAATGCTAATGTTAATTTATTATTCCTTGAGGAAGAACCATTTTACAATGCCGCCTGTAGTTTAACAATGTGCTCAATACAGGTCAAAGTCCCCCAGCAAGGTAAAATGAACCCAATGATAGGTTAGGTAGGATAATCATAAAGATAGATTGGGTCATGTTGTAGTATGAAAAACATATTTTCCCATTTGCTATATTCCTGATTTGAACAAATCTATCATAAATCACTCATTTTGTTTGTTCCACCATCTAATGCCTTGATTTCCCATTGAGGTCCCCTTGACTGTGTAGGGGTTCTAGGAATGGGGGGGAGGGGGAGGGGGGACTGAACATTATTTCTGAGAAAAATAGACACCAGATTTATTCAAACAATAAATAAAATATTGAGAAAATATATTTCAAAACAAAATAGTATCCAAAATGTTTTCTGAATTCTAGCTGTAGTTGACAAGCACAGTCTGGAGACAGCGTCAATTCCTAAGACTCCAGATGGGAAGTGAAGGTAATGGATTTTGAAGACAAGTGGCAGGGAGATGATCATCGCTGACGTCTGTCTTGCAGGATTATCATTTCCGAGTATCCGTCGTTAGGACCCGTTTACATATTGCCCAATATTATATTCGTATTCCTAAATGACATCACGGTAACTATCCTTACGCCGATTTTAAGTTCTACTTAGTATTTAGATTTAACACATCAATGTTAGGCATTAAAGACATATTAAACCAAGATAATTTTACATTACCATCTTCTGCCTTGTTCCATTTATTCTTCTGACCAACGAAGCTCAGTGTGGTACTCATCTTTATATTCATTTGCTTTGTATTTCAAACGAAATGTACTTATCCCGCCACGTTCACTTTCTGACCGCACGAGATCATTCAAATATCAACAAATACCGTAGTAAATGAAAACAGTTCTAGGAACTTAAAGTATGCCTAACAGAATTACAGAAATACTTAAGTTTCACTAGAACAAGAACAAATTAATCGAAAAATTAAAAATAAATAATGATGATCGAATAAATACTTATTCAAATAATATTAACGCATCTCTAGTATGTTTTTTTTCTGACAAGTTCTAGAAAGTACACGTATATGAATAAATATGCTTCGGTAAACGTAAGATATTACATAATATATATATATATATATATATATATATATATATATATATATATATATATATATATATATATATATATATATATATACACACACATTTCAACCACAATGCACTTTAATTCTAAGCCATCAAAGGCTAGCATGTTTGAAATTGAAAGTAATTGGAAAGTCACTGTCGCACTTGTCATGAGAATGCCGGGTTCGAGTCCTGGGCATTACCACATTTAAATTTCAAGCATGCTGGCCTTTGATGGCTTAGAATTAAAGTGCATTGTGGTTGTTAAAATGTATCTCTAATCACTGAGACCCATTCAGTGTTGTACACACACACACACACACACACTTTCAACGAACGGACGGCTTGAAGAACGTTCTGAAGAAAAGTGCAGATTGTGGATCCCAACGCAAAGAGAAGTGCCTTTTTGTATTTACAGGGTGGGGGAAATTGCTCGTGGGGTAGTGGGGAAGTAAGGAAAGAGGAGAAGGGGAGGGATTGCTGGGGAAATGGAAGGTAATGAGGAAATAGAGGACTTGGCCCTAACAGACCGCCGAAAAGTAAACAAGCGACCGCAAGACGAGCTGGAGGACGACGGAATGTCTAATAAGAATGTAAAGATTAGAAGTATAGATAGGAACAATACAGTAGAAAGTGATGAGAATATTTTCAAGGGATTTAAAGAGAGTGGGGGGGACACAAACCCCCCCCTACCGACTGACAAGACTAGAGAAGAAGGTTGATAAGGTGATCGAGGACTTGGAGAGTAGGTTAGGTAGTGTTGACAGTATGATACGAAGAATTGAAAAATTGGAAGAACTAGAGAGGGCGAACAAAAACTTAACTAAGGAAATTGAAGAATTAAAACAACAGTTAAAAGAAGTAAAAGATGAGAATAAAGTCTTAAAGGAGAATAATATGGAGAACAAGGAGGGTTGGAAAAAAAAATCATGAAAATAGCAAGGTTGCATTCACTGACATAATCAGACAGCAAATGAATGAACAAACTGAGAACTCAGTTATCAAAGTGATGAGACAGAAGGAGAATATAGTAAGAGACTTAGCAGACAAAAAGAAATGTATAATTATATTAGGAATGGAAGAGAAACATAACCCAGATAGAACCACAAGAATCAAAGAGGAAAATGAAAAAGTAAGAAATTTACTAGAATTAGTTCAGGAAGATGAACCAGAAATAATGAAACAAATCGAAGAGAAATTCAGGCTCGGGAAATATAGTACAGACAAGACTAGACCAATTAAGATTAAATTCAGGTCACAAACTA
This sequence comes from Oratosquilla oratoria, assembly GCF_046742065.1. NCBI lineage: Eukaryota > Metazoa > Arthropoda > Malacostraca > Stomatopoda > Squillidae > Oratosquilla > Oratosquilla oratoria. Next base: position 48,947,285 of record NC_134808.1, read on the forward strand.
CGGCTGAGAATATCTTATCCAAAACAGGGAAACTAGCAACAAGTGAACAATATAAAAAGGTATGGATAAAAAGGGAAATGAATAAAGAGGAAAGAGAGGAAGAAAAACAGAAAAGACTTGAAGCAAAGGAAAAAAATGAGATAAGAACGGAGTCAGAAAAAGAGAGATTCTATTGGAGAGTAGTGAATATGAAACTGAAGAAAGTCGACATACAAGAGAAAAACAAAAGGGAAACAGAGAACACAATGGAAGTGACAGAAAACTAAGAGTGTCTTACACAAATATAGATGGATTAATAACAGGATTGAATGAACTGAATGATTATTTGAAAGAAAAAGAACCAGACATAATGGGAATTGTAGAAACAAAATTAAAAGGTCCACTACCACCCAACAGTGTAGGACATGATGCATATAATTATTGGATTAGAAACAGAGTGAAAAAGGAAGGGGGTGGAGTAATGTTCCTGACTAAGAAGGATATAAATGTGAAGGGTGTCACATATGGAAAGAATACAGTAGAAATGATAATGATGGAAGTAGAAGACAGAGATAAGAAGAGCAGAAAGTTTGTGATAAATTATGTGCCCCCAAAAACAGCCTCATGGGAAGAGAGTGAACATAAAAGTATGTTAGAGGACACAAAGATAACATTAAACAAGATAATGGAAGAGGGAGGAAAAATAGTTATGATGGGCGACTTTAATTGCAAAGAAATCTGCTGGGAAGAAATGACAGTAAAGGGTGGAGACGGCTCATGGGGAAACGCTCTACTCGAGATGGTTACTGACCATACAATGACACAATGGATACAGGAGAACACTAGGTATAGAAATGAAGAAGAGCCATCGAAACTAGACCTAGTAATTACATCCGAACCTAGAATAGTGGACAAAATTGAATATAAAACACCAATAAGTAAAAGTGACCACGTATTAATTGAACTGGAACTTAATGAAGAAAAATATATGAAAAGAAATGAACAATATAGAAAAGGAAGAATGATGTATGAAAAAACAAACTTTGATAAAATAAGAGAATTCTTTCAACAAGAAAACTGGGAAGAAATATACAAAGAAGAAACAACAGTAGAAGAGAAATGGAATATTTTGACAAAAATTTACAAAAAAGGAGTGGAAAAGTATGTCCCAAGACAAAAACAAGAAAAAGAATATGTAAAATGCTGGTACAACAAAAGCTGTAGGGAGTTAAAAGACAAAAGAGACAAAGCCTGGACCAGATGGAAAAAAGACAGAAGACCTGAAAAATGGAAAATATATACCTGCTATAGAAATGAATATGTACAAATGTGCAGAGAAGAAAAGAGAAAATATAAAAAAGATATCATAGAAAAGTGTAAAGATCAACCAAAACTATTCTACAGATTTGTAAACAATAAACTGAAAAACAAACAAGACTTGGAGAAATTAAGACAGGAGGGAGTTGAATACACTGAGGAAATGGAAATGGCGGAAATTATGAACAAACATTTTAAATCAGTGTTTACAAGGGAGAACATACAACCTGAAGAGAACGAATGGAAAGAGAAAGTCCCCCCTATGGAAGAAATAAAGGTAACAAAGAATGAAATATTAACACACTTGAGTAATCTTGATGTCAGAAAATCGCATGGACCAGATGAAATAGCAAACTGGATACTAAAAGAATGCAGGAATGAACTGGCAGACAAAATACATAGCATACTAAATAGTTCCTTGAAAGAAGGAAAAGTTCCAGAAGATTGGAAAAAGCAAACATAGTACCTATATACAAAGGAGGAAATAAAGAAGAACCTACCAACTATAGACCAGTCTCTCTAACAAGTACAATAGCAAAACTTTGTGAAAGAATTATCAAAAGTAGATGGGTAAAATATTTAGAAAAAAACAAAGTGTTAAATCCAAGGCAATTTGGATTCAGACAAGGACGATCATGCGTCACCAATTTAATATGTTTCTATTCAAGACTAATAGATATAATACAGGAAAGAGATGGATGGGCGGACTGTGCATTTTTAGATCTAAAGAAAGCTTTTGACAAAGTACCACATAAGAAGTTGCTTAAGAAATTAGAAACTGAAGGAGGAATACAGGGCAAGCTACTAAATTGGATGGAGGACTTTTTGCAAGAAAGAAAAATGAGAGTAGTGATAAGAAACCAGCACTCAAAATGGGATGAAGTAATAAGCGGTGTTCCGCAGGGAACAGTTCTGGCCCCAATAATGTTTGCTATATATATTAATGATATGGATGAAGGAATAGAAAGCTATATGAGCTTCTTTGCAGATGATGCAAAACTACTGAAAAGAGTAAAAACTGAAGAGGATTGTGAATCGCTACAGAGAGATCTAAATAAAATACAAGAATGGAGTAGGAAATGGGAGATGGAGTTCAATACAAAAAAGTGTAGTATAATGGAATTTGGAAAAAGCAAAAACAGAATAACAGGAGCATATAAATTGGGAGAAGAAGGAATAAAAAAAGTAGAAAATGAGAAGGACCTGGGAGTCATTGTTATGAATAATATGTCACCTGAGAAACATATAAATAAGATTTTCGGAGAGACTTATAATCTAATAAGAACGATCAAAGTTGCATTTACATACCTGGATGAAGAAATGGTGAAGAAAATCCTAATCACCCTGATAAGACCAAGATTGGAATATGCAGCAACGATATGGTCACCAAGTACAAAAAAATGTATAAAAAAACTTGAAAGAATACAAAGAGCAATTACAAAACTGGCACCAACACTCTCAAAACTATCATATGAAGAGAGACTAGAAAAACTTGAACTACAGACACTAGAGCAAAGAAGAGAGAGAGGAGATTTGATAGCTATTTACAGAATCATGAAAGGCATAGAAATTACTGATAGAGAGAATCTGATAAAATGGGATGACAGAAATACAAGAGGACACGGAAAGAAAATAAAAAAAGACAGCTATAGAAGAGATTTGAAAAAGAACAGCTTTCCTCACAGAGTAATAGACAGTTGGAACAAGTTAGATGAGAAAGTGGTGTGTGCAAAAACAATACATGAATTTAAAAATAGTTTAGATAAAATGAGATATGAAGACGGGACCCCACGAGCATAGCTCCCCTTCCCGTAAAATACAACTAGGTAAATACAACTAGGTAAATACACACACACACACACACATATATATATATATATATATATATATATATATATATATATATATATATATATATATATATATATATGTATATATGTATATATATATATGTATATATGTATATATATATATATATATAAATATATATATATATATATACACATATATATATGTATATGTATATACATACATACATACCAAGGACTACTATTAC
>NC_134808.1:48955636-48975636 GCF_046742065.1 Oratosquilla oratoria
ACAATGACGTAATCGAGCATATACCAGTGCTCGGAACGTGGGTGTTGCCATGACGTCTTGTTACGGTTTGGAAGACGGAAGACTGTGTTGGTGATGAGATCATGGGTGGCGCAGGCTTGTAACAATTACTAAACATCACCTACCACGCACGTGATCCACATGCTTGCAACATAGCGAGACTCCCCTCTTGCTTACCTTGCATTTCCCAGAATATACATCTAACGCAGCACATTTCAAGACAAACAAGATATAGATACCCAATGTCACCAGACTAACCTATTAAAAATCCTTTATTATAACTGCCCTGTTATATTACCCATAAACTATCATATATATAATATACCTAACAGCACCCACCAACTATACGACTAACCCTCATATATAAAACTGACCCCAATGTATAGGATAACGAGACTAACGCCCTTACTTACAACAACCCACTAACCCCCTATATTAACCTACGACACCTATGTCACGAACGCCAGAGCTAGGTAGGTCAAGAGCCTACCGGCCAGAGCTGGGTAGGTGAAGAGCCTACCGGCCAGAGCTGGGCAGGTCAAGAGCCTACCAGCCAGAGGTAGGCAGACCGAGAGGTTGCCAGCCAGTTGTGCCCTAGGTCAAGGCCTGGCACTTATTGTATTTTTGCCCACAGGGCCCATTTCTAGTTTGTTAACCAGATTGCCTTCATTGTTAATAAATAGAAGAAAACTCCCGTTTTGGAGTTTATCTCGCCCGCATTAAGTCCTCCTTATGTAGCCTACACAAACCAAAAAGTTACATAAATGGCGGCAGCGGTGCACCCACGCCCTGAATAGAAGCGCTGCCCTCCGCCACACAGCCAGCAAAAGGTTACAGGCTTCCAGAAGGAGAAGTCAGTTGCTGTTGCATTTTTTCATACCATGTTTCCCCAGCAGTCCCTCCCACGATATATGGTCGCGGCCAACTCGGGCATTAAAGTGTCCAAGAATTATTAGTTTATCGGTCCTGGGTACGGCAGACATGGTGTCCTTTATAAGTCCGCGTAGAATCTGCCTTTCACCACATCGGTGTTTGTCATGGTAGGGGCGTAGGCGCTAATCAGTGTGACATATCTCTTCCTTGAAAGTGGGAGTCGGGCAGTTATCAGCCGGCCGTTGATCCCCTTTGGGAGAGCTGTCAGTTTGTTGACCAGGTTAGACTTGATGGCAAAGTCTACACCAGCCTCACGTCGACCCTCTTGACCACGGCCAATCCAGAAGAATGTGTAGCCGGCAGACAGTTCTGTTAGTCGGCCTTCCTCAGCCAGCCGAGTCTCACTGAGTGCAGCTATCTGCAGATTATAGCGGACAAGTTCGCTGGCAATGAGGGCGGTCCGTCTCATGGGTTTGTTGGTTTCAGCACGGTCTTGGAGGGTGCGCACATCCCATGCGCCAAATGCGATTGTAGTCACCTTGGGTGATGTTGATCTCTTTGTACTTTTCCTACCGCTGGTATGGGATCCCCGCCAGCCGCGGCGAGCTGGCCAGGGAAGGATGAGCCAGGGAATCTTTAGGACACCTTTTCTAGTCCGTTCCCCATGCTACGGGGGGAGGCAGTGCTGACCTAAATAGGGTTGCTTCGTCGTCCAGGGGCTGCCGAATTCCAGTGCTGTCTCGTTTACTGGAAAGCGACCATATGGCCTGGATCGCCTACGTGCAGACTTGTGACTACGACTTCCAGTGTGTCCTCATCTGTCGCTTTGCCACGTGTCCATCGCCGCAGGACTTTGAGGGATAAGGAGGGTTTGTAGAGTGATGAGTGATAGGGATGAAGTCATGACTTGCGCGTGAATTTGATTAAAGTGAGGGAGAGCTGCGCAGGGACGTCAGCCTCACTCTCTCGTCCCTGTCCATCTGAATCCGGTGGCACAACATAGTCGAGACGGCCGGAGAAGGGCCGGGATGCAGTGGATGGCATCTTGTGATATTTCTGTCTTCGCTGTGCCCTGTTCGCGCTCCACCACACTCAGCTGGGACCGCCTTCCTGCCCGTTGAACCAGTCAAACGATTTCTCCCGCGCAGTCTGCCGGAACCAGTCTTCACATGCGTAGGTAGATAGTCCCTATAGTTCGTTTGCCGGAGAGCTAGAGGTCTAACCGGATACCCTCACCTGGTTTAGCCCATCTGCCAAAACGGTTACCGGGGTGTGGCCGCTGGTTGAGCATGATACAGCTACGGGGAGCCACAGGTAAGAGCTGAGTGCCAGGTGGGAACCAAGATAGTCAAAGCTGTCCTGGATAGGACATGACAGGCACTTCCTACAGAGGTGCTATCCCTCCCTGGAACCCCAATATTATATATATATATATATATATATATATATATATATATATATATATATATATCAGGAGTAAAGGGAAACACACAAGTAGAACAAGAGTTTATTCTTTGACGAGTTTCGCACAGTCAGGAAGCACTACTTTGCGAAACTAGTAAAAGAGTAAACTCTTGTTTTACTTGTGTGTTTCCCTCTACTTCTCTTACAACCTGTCAGGATGTCTTCATATATATATATATATATATATATATATATATATATATATATATATGTGTGTGTGTGTGTGTGTGTGTGTGCTTTAGGCCGGTGGTCTATGTCCCATGTTGGGCCGTCAAGTGTCAGGCTGGTAGTCTGCCCCACGTTGGGCAGCCAGTTAGGCTGGTTGAAGTTAAAATCTGGTGGAGATATTTGTTTTTATTTGGCTATGAAATGGTGGGCGCCAGCGTGGTGGGGGGGGGGCGAAAAAGCAAGAAGCTACGAGCTAGGCACACGTATGCTGCTCCAAGGCTATCTGCTTGTGAGGGAGTAAATGGTGGGGGTGGGGGTGAGAAAGCAAGAAGCAGCGAGCTAGGCTCACGTATGCTTCTTCGAGGCTATCTACATCTTCGGCGTCCGTTCAACTCGTTATATACACGGGCAGGTCATGACCCGTGCTCCCGATTGCCGTGAGGTCACGTGTGCTGCGTGGGAAGTCTGAGGCAAAACGTTTTGACGCTGGTGACTCACGAAGACAGAGGGTTGGCGTTTCTCAATAGGTCCAGTGTTCTGTGTCACGTGCTGGTCGAGGTGCAGGACAGCCATGGTGGGCCGATGCTGGCACTGCACGTGTGCTTCCTGAAGGAGGCTTTGTGTGAGGGTCATGTGGCAGACCCTAGCGCTGGTTAGTCATCCTGGGGCCCCACGAGTGATTTCCAAGATGTCTTTTGGAATCCTACTCAATAACTTGGAACCAGTCCTGAAACTCGCTCCAAGCGATAAACTAAAGATCCAGTACAAATTCAACAACGCCATTGTCGCTGTAGACTTCTTGAAATCTAGTATTCAGCATGTCCTCCTTGCAATATATATATATATATGTATATATATATATATATATATATATATATATATATATATATATATATATATATATATATCAAACAGATAACTGATAGAGTGAAAGAAAACATTGGGAGAACGTTAACTTCTGTATTTCAGCTACTAGCTGTTCCATTCTTCGAGAAAGTGGACTATAGACTACCTAGAAAAGACCACCCACTCACGTGGGATCGGTGTTTGTGGGAGGGGAAGAGAAGTTTGTAGGAAATTTATCTTACCAGCGCCATCTCAACGTTTTTGCTGTTGAGGTGGTCTGCCTAATATCGGGGCTGTAAGCATTCACCGGGTCATATGGTGCCCCCCTCCCCTTTACCTTATTAACGGATCAATTTTGGCCTTAAATCCATTCACTGTGTTTGCTGCAGCTGCCTCTCTCGGCAGATTGTTCCACTAGTTAATTCTATTTGAAAAAAGTACTTAGGTCAAGTCCTGGTCGTTGTTAGATTTTCAGTGGATGTCCTGTATTTGTTCCCCGATGCATGATGAAGTCCTCGACATTCAAATCATCCAGTCCCTTCATTATTTTAAATACTACTATAAGGTCGCCTCTAAGTCTCCTCACTTCTAATGGCACAAGCCCAGATTTCTTCAGTCTCTCGTTTGTAGGGAATATCCTATACTGTGCACCATTCTTGTCATAATTCTTTACACCTTTTCAATGTTGTCAATGTCCTTTTGCATATAGTCTCCATGCTTGATGACAGTAATCTAAATGGGGTCTTACCAGGGATTATACAAACTTACTATGTTGTTTTTGCTCTTATAGTAGAGGGCTATTGCCACTGAGCGCCGTTGAGATATTTATTCGAGTGCATTTTAACATATCAATATCGTGTATGCTTGGTGCTTCGGAGTCTATAACTTGAAATACGTGGGTATACCTCTCATCCCTCTTTTACTTTGATCAAAACTTATAAATCAACATAAATAACCAAAGGAAAATTTCTGCGATCGTATTATCATCACCTGTTCATCGATATTTCGCTGCTATGGACATTATATAATTACGGACGTCAATATTGAGTGTTCTATTAATACCATTGGCAGGACGCCGTGAAACGCCCAATGTTTATCGTGGCCATAGAAACAGCACTGTTGACAGATGTGAGCAGAGATATGTTGAATTTTCACAAGTTTCTTTGACTTGTTACTTTTATTGTCAGTTAATAAACATAATCCAGAAAGATAGTATAAAGAATGATAATGCTTCTGTCAAAATCTAAGATATTCCAGTCAATTTCACATTTCGTTTAGATGTGACAAGAAAATTGGCTTAGTAGGGGGTTACCGCAACTACGCGTACGTGTCTCATTGACTCAGACTCATTCCATTATCACGACTAGTTCCAGTAGCAGGGGACGACAGGTATGAAGCATAGACATTCTTTTTTACTAAGATGAGCGTGATACACGACAATTGATTTCACGTGTCTTTTGTGTTTACTTGAGCAGGACGCTTGGTAACATTTTTGCATACTTGTGCGTGTATCTTATTTATTTCGACAAAATATTCTCTCCAAGTTATAACTTTGAAAACGATTTTCGTATGTAACTGATATCACTGAGCAATATGAATATCTCGTTTACACAGTATTGATAGTTTTACAATATCTGCAACCTTACTTTCCAATATCTTACAATTTACTTTAAAAACTTTACAATATGAATATGTGCAACTTTTTTCCTAGAAAACATGGGGAGTGGGTGTGGTACTCCACGAATCCGCGGTACCCATCCCTCAAGTAGTTTGACATCAGTACATATTCTCTAAAACAATGTACTTGGTGGCCGTGCAGCATATTGACAACTACCTTAAATATAATACATTAATCCTAAAGTTCCATTTTGATTTTATATAACATTGGTAAAGCGAGGTGCGACTAGTGGCTTAATAGGAAAACTGTTACTTTATTCATTATGTATTTATGATTATCATTTGGGTGATGAACATAAAAAGCCTTGTTACATACAATGAAGCCATAATCATTATGACTTCATTGTATGTAACAAGGCTTTTTATGTTCATCATCAAACACTACCAGCTAAACATGATTTGTTAGTAAATCAAATAAGATGTGGTTGATGTCTATTATGGAAAATTATGAGTGTGACTGTCAAAGCCGGTCTTCTGTGGCCTGTAGGCTTTATCAATAAACCCATAAAACAAATTTTCAGCTGCACCTCAATATTTTGGAAAACTCAGTTTTCTTTGAAATTCATTGACATTTTAATTTAAAGGAAAAACTCCGAAGGGTGAAGTTAAGCTGCTGCTGGACCTAAATGGATGTGATAGCCAAAGCTTCTGGCAGTAAATAGGCAAATGCTACCTTCAATCAATAAGCATTATTCTCCCTTTTGTATAAGATGTTGATTTCTGCACTCTTGAAGCATCTTAATTGGGTTCTTTTCTGTTCTATCATGCAAACCAATTTTGATATTACTAAGGAAGTCACACCTATGCAATATATCGATACAAAAATATTGATTTTGTGAAAGTACATCATTGTAATATCTTTTTCGTGGTGGAAATTACCAGGTAATATAATAAGTCTTGCTAAAAGTTGTATACTACCGAGGTTCGGGATGCCATGTTTGTGTCATCTGTCCAGTCCCATATAATTAATCATACCATTCCCTGCTTATGATGACGTCGAGAGATGCACACCCCATAGGAGGTTATGTTAGACAAGACCAGTTTGTTAGACTTCCGTTAATTTGTCTTCCACAACAAACAAAACCAAACATGGCATATCCAAGCTTGCCAATGTCATAGTTGTCACTATTGTATTGCTTTTAGCAATTTTTTTTGTATTATTGATTTCAACCAATAAAACATTATGTTGATGTACTATAATTTATAAAATTAATATTTAATTTTCTACTGCTTTATTGTTTGTGTGCACTTCTTTAGATTTACCTAAATTTTCATTCTTTCCTCTTTGTATTTGAAAAATCTAGTTTTTTCTATGGAATGATTAGGTTAGGAGGTATTGGACAAGGTGAGGTTCGTGTTAAATATCCGTACTTGCTGGATTCTGGAATTTAATCTTTTACCGACATACCAGAAGCCTGAAATTTGGCTCATTAATATATATATATATTACAACACACAAAATATTCATTTGTATACATATATATTTATGTATATATGACCATATTGAGACAGCATATTCCAAATGTGGACAAACTAACAAGTGTTAATGACAGATGGGCTTTTAAAATCAAAAGATCATGCAATCAGTCTTAGAAACTTGTTTGCTTTCTCGGGGGCAGAAATACACTACTTAGATGATTTGAGATCATTCCTGATAATTATGCCAAGGTCCTTTTCACTATCCACTTTTGTTAGCAAATTTCCAAATAGCTTGTGATAATACTGATATTTTTACCCATGTGCATAACATTACATATACAAGTGTTAAATTTCATTAGCCATTTTTCAGACCATTGCTATAGTTGATCTAAATCTTCTTAAATATCTAATTGGTTCAAGTGATCATTTGCCATTCCACATGGTGCTGTATTATCAGCAAATTTGAGACAAAAGATTTCAGTCCATCGTCTATATCATTTATATATACTATGAATGGAGAATGGTTGTATATCAATGGTGTAGTGATTCATGAGGTGGAATGGGTTGGGGATGGGTAGTAAAGGAGTACGTGAGAAAATTTTGACGCAGCCTGAAGGGATTTCTCCCTGTTTTCTCCTTTTCTGCATGAGGGGACGGAGAGGGGGGTCGCTGATTTAATGAGGCAGCCTTTGCTGTGGATGTGCTGTGTCTTGCGACACTGCTTCTGACCCAGGGCAGTGGACCAAATGCAGGGATGACCTGTCATTTAGGAGGTGCCAAGATAAGAGGGTGGAGGGGAGTGGAGTGTGATAGGAATGGAATGGGTGGGAGTGGTTTTTATCCCTTTGTTTTTTGGCTACCTCCCTTATAAGGGGGAAAAAGCCTTTGGTATATGTATGTATAAATAGAGGTGGCCCAAGAATGGAACTGTGAGAACTCCACTAGTAACATCTCTCAATCCAGAAGTTTTGAGGCCATTGGCCACCTTTAATTAAAATCCAGTCATCCTTTGGCTTGTAAAATGAAGGTTTCACCTTGGCACATGTGGCAGGATAATCAAACTCTTATCCTTACTAGAGAAAGCTAGACTCTGACCGTACAAAGTATAACAATCTTGTTACACCAAGGTGCAGAGGCTTGCATGAATTTCAGCAAGATTAGATGAAGTGACAGCAGCACAGAATGCTAGGGTCAGTGCACCAAGATCAATCTTGCCTTTATTTAAATGTATAGTTAAAATGGGTAAGTTCAAGACACTACCCATATCCTCTCCTAAATATCTAACCCAAATGCAGCTGATAACTGATCTGTGACATTAGTAGAGTGTTTACTAAGCAATAAACGAGACCATTTCCATACTGCTTCAGTTATATCCCTTTCCTCCCTTTATTTTGGAGGAGTGTTTATTTTAGTGCCAGATAATGATATTGACATGAAGGCAACTGGATGGCCAGCCTGATTTAAAGTAGCAGACATTGCAACCTCAGATGCATCAAACTCCACATCAAAGGAAGTTATGATCAATAATGTTGAGGGGTATGATGTTTTATTGAAACCAAGCCAAACCCACCAAAACCTTCCACTTAATGTTGTCACATCTTGCTGAAACTTGCTGTAAATATGTATTCTGAGTTGTTCTTTCTAATGGTGAAACCAGGTATTATCTGATTTTCTTGTAAAGAAATGGCAGATTTCATAATATACCACCAGTATTGCTTGCAAAGCTCATGATCATGAAGTTTTATATATATATATTAGCCAAGAGAACTGTAAAGACAACATTTGTTAACAAGGCACAGAAGACTTCTACTGAAGTTGACTATTAATGAAAGAGTAATGAGAGAAATAGGAAACTTCATGATCAAGGGCAGTGCAACAAATAGAAAACTTCATGATCATGAGCTTTGCAAGTGATACTGGTGGAAGATTACAAAAGTGGCCATTGTTTCACAAAACAAAAAACATTAGATAAGTAATATCTGGTTTTATCATTTGGAAGGTTTTGTTGGGTTTCAATAAAATGTGAGACTGCTGTTAAGTGCTATTTTTCCAAGCAACTCTTTCAGATTTTGAGATTTAGAAAAAAAAAAAAAAAAGTCAATGTGCATAAGTGTAATAGAAATACTAAACATTATAAAAAGTTTAAACTCTATTAGAAGATTGAGTAATCCATTATACTTATTAAGCAAATATTCCAAGAAGTCATTGAATTGCAGAACAATTAGAAAGTGGGATTTCTAATGGTTTCAGATTTTCTAGTTCAGGTTTTGTAATACCAAGTTCGTAGCCTAGAAGATTTATAGTCGCTGCTGAAATCACAGACTTTGCGTCTCTGAACATTGATCTTCACCTTTCAGCTGTTGCAAGGAATTTCTTTATTGATATCACATTCATACAAATCCCAACCAATCTTGGTAATGTTATCAAGATCAGGAAAGATTTTGTACGTTTTCCTTTACTGTTTTGTGGTTCTCCAGAAGACAGCAACACCATTTGTAACCTCGAATGATGTTCTATTAAACTTGTACAGCTTTCCATTAGTTTAAAATGATAGGCTTATCTGATCCACTGATGTGTACAGCACTTGATATTGTAATAGGCATTTTTCAGATAAGTTGAAAATACATAATACTTTGCAAAGTTGTTTACTATAGTCTCAATTTTAGGTAGTACTCATCAAGCTCAGTAAAAATGAATAGTTGGTACAGGAATGCTTCTTATGATGTTTTAATTCATCTCTTATAACAACCATGTGTGCACATCATGGAGAGTTAATTTAATCATGCTCTCTGAGAGGATATGATATGTATCCTGATTGGTATTTTTTTCTATCAGAGGTAATTCTCTTGATTTTGTAGCTATAGGATTAATATCTTAATACATGTTTGCAAATATTTGTGGTTCAGGTAGATCCTCTGCTAACAGGTGAAAGATTGAACCAATGTTAGTTTTTACTTTGTGAGCTGTGGTTTCTTGATATAAGAATTAGTCATAGAAGAATTTTGTTTTTTTAAGGGTTATGCTAGGGACAACATCATCACTGATTCTTAATGACACCCAAATGTGTGCATGGATAATGTCTTATTTATATTCAAATCAACAGCACAGCATCATCATACAATATTAGCTTTTGAATGCAACAATGGATGTTATGTTTTGATATGTAGGCAGGATATCAAGTCAATGAGCAGCCTCTTTATCAGTAAAACTTTTGGAATACATGAGCTTAGAAAATCAACCTTACAAAGACAGGCTTGGGCACCTTAACTTACACACTGGAAAGATAAATAGTGTGGGTGGTCTAATATAGGTATTCAAATGGGTCAAGGGCTTTATCGAGGTTGATGTAGGCATAGCTATCATATTAGGACTGCAGGGCAGGACTCGGTAATGGATTTAAATTGGACAAATTTAGGTTTAAGAAAGAAATGGCAAAAACTTGTTTACCAAAAGAGTGGTTTACATATGGAAGAGACTTAGTAATAATATAGTGAGTGCTGAAATATTTCACTGTTTCAAGAGAAGATTTGAACTTCATGGTAAGGGACATGGAACTGCCTAGGGTAGGCCTCATGGTCTCTTGCAGTTTCTTTAATTCTTATGTTCTTATATTTATTGCTGGAAGTGTGCTGATTTTAGGTTCAAAATATGTTGTAACTATGGTTGAGTCTTCCCAGTGATGTTAAAATGCCATCCTTTCAACTGAAGATTCATTTTAGGGAAGCAGTAGAAATCGCAAGGAGCTAGGTTGGGCAAATAGGGTGGATGTGGGACTTTTTTTGTCAGGAAGTCTCTCACAATGAGTGAGGTGTGCACAGGCATGTCATGGTATAGCACCCAGTATCTTCTCTTCCACAACTTAGGCTGTTTGTGCCTAACATTTTCCCTCCGTCTTCTGAAAATGTTGCAGTAGTAGGGGCACATGTCACTCTGACCAGGTGCAACAAATTCTTTATGAACTTCCAAGCATGTCAAAAACATAATCAGCACTGACTTGATGTTGCTGCAAACTTGGCACCCATTTTTTCTGCAGCATAGGAGAATTGAGTCTTCCACTGTGAGGGTTGCTGCTTTGTTTCATGGTCATCCCTGTACATGCATGGTTTATTGGCAGTTGTGACTGTACAGGAAGTTAGGGCCATCCTGAATTGTTGCTTGCAGCTCAGTGCACACCTCAGCCCGATGGTCTTATTGATTGTTGTTCAAAAGAATTTGCAGACAAAGAATACACCGTGTAATGAAAACAACAAAAAACTAACAAATGTGTACTCGCAAAAATGACAGCTGAAATATGCACCTAGTGGTATCTTGTGGCAGAAGTTCATATTGTTACTGGTTTAGGCAGAATATTAAAGTTCTTATAAAGTCTGGGTAGTGATAGTACTTGGATTTCCAAAAAGTGTTTGATATGGTCCCACATAATTGGCTACTCAGTAAATTACATTTGTATAACATCATAGGTAATAATAATTGGGTCAAAGATTGGTCTAATGGATAGAAAACAATGGGTTGTAAATAATGGAAATTCATCTGACTGGTGTGATATAGTGAGTGATGCTCCTCAGGGACCTGTGTTTGGTCTGATTCTCTTTTTGATTTATGTGATTGTTGTGGATAGTAATACTTTTCAGTTCAGACTAAGTCTATGTAAATCCTGGAGAAATTCATGTAAGGATTTTGAAGCCTGTAGATGCCTTACATTAATTATGTACTCAATAATATCATGTCTTTTTGTTTCATGCAAACTTTTTCTAATGTCAAGATGGCTATAGGAGAAGTTATACAGCTGCAGGGTTAATCAGACACTAGCTGACATGTATTGTGTCAAACATTGTAGTTTGTCTGGTCTTTCTCCACTTGGCTATAGTTATCTAGTCTTTCATCAGTAATCAGTATTTGTATTACTTTGTCACAGAAGTTGAGTTACTGCATGGCACATTAGTTTGTCATTTGTTTTCCCATTTATAGATTGTGATTTTCCCAATTTTCTTTCTTTTTGTTGTTTGTTTAGCAGTGTCTTTATTTAGCTGCCCTGCCTTCAACCCTACCTAGCTACATCACACAAGCACAATCATATAGGAAAAAAATATATATTAGCTGCATACTATTCAAACACCTACAATAACTTACCACTTGTGTCACACAATACATCCACACAAAAACATGTTGACACTCTGATCACAAAACGAAATGCATCAACCTCCTTGACTTGTGTCATTCCACCCTGCTCAGGAATAGAGAGATGGCATAATGGGTTGACCCTGTCGCTGTTGTTCTTGTTTCTTGGTCTGTTCCCTCATTTCCTGGTATTCCAACATGGCTTAGTCCACAAATAGCCATACAGCTCCTCATTGCCCTGTGGTGGGACTAGGGAGCAGCCCTGTTCAGGATCCGCTCTTCTCAACCTCCTTCCCACAGAAAAAAAGGACACCTAAACTTAGCCTTCCTACAGGGGAGCTGCTACCAGCAAGGTCACCTAAACATTTAACATGGCATGAATGATAAAAAATAACCAAGCAAGAGGAAGCAATGACCCACCAAAAACCAAGGCACCTCAGTTGCACTCCCGCTTCGCAACACTTCCCTGTGAGCGAAACGAAGAGATAATCCCCCCCCCCAACTGTAGAACAGTCCACAACGTTAACAACAGAACAATTGCCCCGCCCTCTCAGCCGTCGGGGTTAACTACAGTACCAAGCAATCTTGTCTGTAATTTTCTAAAGTGCAAACCTACGCGATATAGCAATAGAAGATTAAATAATAATATTGTAGGTTATAATACATCGACGTAATATACGTTATTCTTGGCGGAAATCAATAACAGGAAAAATTGCTAAAAGCTATACACAAACAAACGTACCCGCGTCGGCTTCTGGAGATGCCATCTTTGTTTTGGTAGGTGCGGAGGTCGAAGAAATTAAAGTATGATAAATTCTTCTATTCTAACCTAACCTGCATTTAGTAATGCGGAACGTAATTATAGAGGTCATCAGGTGGTCGTCGTCGTCGCCTTCGACCTCCGAATCGATCAAAACAACGATGGCGTGTAAAGGAGTCTACGCGAATTCGTTTGTGCATAACTTTTACGTTTTTAGCAACGTTTTCTGATATTGATTTCCGCCAAGAATTTTTGTTATTACGTTAATGTATTATAATTAAAAAAAAATCTAATGCTATATCGCTTACGTGTGCACTTCTAAACAATAAGCACTGCACCCCTGCTTACTGCCTTTGCTTCTGGCCTGGGAGGCCAGGAATGATTCTTAATTCACGTTGAGCATATGGCAAGGGAAACAAATAGGTGAAAGGTGGGTGCATGCCTTGGCTGGGAATCCTAACATGGCCGTTGCTTGCGTCACTCGGCTGGGGCATAATGGTCAATGGGATATTTAGATTTTCTATGGAGATCAGTGGGTAGAACGCTGGACCCGACGTCGACGTTGCGTGATCTCAATTCTTGGCAACCATGTGCTTTCAAAACCAATCTAAACTCTACCTTCTGGTACGGGGCAACACTTGTCTCTAATTTGATCAATGCGTGCCCTTTGCTAATTGTGTGTTTCGTTGCGTAACTGTTCATATCACAAACATTAGTTGTCATTTTGTATGAAAGTGGCAGTTGCTGACAAGTCTATCGAGATGAACATCATGAGGACGGATTCTTGATTAGTACGGCGTTTCGCTTCTTACAGCTTTTTGGACTTTCGCACCGTTGTCGTACAATATTTAGTATTTCGTTTTGTTCTAATTCATCGAGAATATAATTTGGTTAAAATATTATTATTGTTATTAATAATAGAAAGTGGAAAGATGATAGAGGAATTAATGTTTCGTCGCACAGGATTTTTGGAATGTTGTAAGACCGTTCACTGTCAAGAGGTGACTATGTGTATGGCGGGAAAGACAGTTTTCGGGCGTACTAGCGTGGTTTGAAAACGTTGGTTATATTGACGTGAAGACATTAAAAGATTATATGAAGCTTGATTGATTTAAGGTGGTTTGGTGTTATTTCTAGCGTCTTTGGCAAATGATTACTATTGCTGATGGAAAGACTCAAGGGCGTAGCCAGAAATTTCTGTAGGGGGGGGGCAAAGGTTGGATCATAGTGGATCCTATTGGCGAGCGAGGTGAGCCCAAACAGCTAGGAGGTGGGTGGGGGAGGTTAATAAGAAAATTTTCAGAATTTTACTACTTACTGAGTCAATCTGAAGCAATGTTTTAAAAGTTAAGACATTTTAGACTAAAGAAATTCTTCATAATGATTATTTATGCATTTGTGTTTACAATACCTCTGCCTGTAAGATTGCAAGGGACTATAGAGTATAGAATATAGATTAGGCCTATAATAGATTTGTTAGGTCAGGTTAGGTTAGTCCTAATTCTAGTTCTAAAAATAGTCCTTTGCAATCATACAGGCAGAGGTTCGAAATATGAAAGATGTTCTCCGACGAAGCATGATCCAATAAAAATCTACTCCGCCCATAAAAAAAAAAAAAAAAAAAAGACGCACAGCCTTGGGCACAAACACTACAATACATTTAACTTTGTCACTGTCATTATTTCGCAAGCACAGGGGTTTTGAATACTATTTTTACAGTCGGTTCTCTATCATGCCCTGAGAAAATAAAAGCCAAAACGACATGAACAATATAATGATAGCCTATCATAGCAAGCATCAAATAAACAATTTCACTGTTGCAAGAATACCGTATTTTTGTGCGTATAATGCGCACGCGCAGATAATGCGCACCCCTAATTTAAAGAAAACCATCTGGAAAATGCCTGTGCTTTCGCAAAACGAGGACCTGGATTTTGACTTCATAGGTTTAAATTTTTCAAGGCGATTCGTGGCTTTAAATCAGGACGTGCGATCTGTCAAAAATTTATCTCAATCAGTTTCATTTCTTTTGTTGAACACTGATTTAAACAGCGATTAAAATCATGTTAAATACCAGCATTTGCCAAACATTTTTGGAATATATGGATGTAGATCCACAAAGTGTTGATTTGCTGGTAAATTCGGCAGCATGACGTGTGTGATAATCTGGTGCTTTGAGAATTTGGGCTCGGATTTGGACCTTGGTTTTCGATAGAAAAAATCAGCACATGTAGGTAGGTACCACACCTGTCTACAATGCATCAAAGATAACATAATCTAGTCAGCTAAACACAGGAGAGTGTGAATCTACGGAGAGAGTATGAAACGATGTTTAGCATAACAGCGTAAACCCAAACGAATTTGAAACAAATTGGGTCACAATAGACAATGGCAGGGTTACTGAAGTCCCTTCCTAAGGCAGCAGCATTCACAAGCTGATTATAGTAGGCTTAAAAAAGAAGCACCAGATGAAAATGCACATAAACCAAAGGCTGCTAGAAATTCTAGCCGCTATTCTAGTTTAAATTCTAGGAACATGATATACCAAGATCGTATACTTATCAATGCGCACGATGATCTGGCAGCCTTTGCGGCAGTGCTGCTAGTGATGGGCTAAATAGTTACAACCACTATATTGTTTCACTAAATAATAACATTTATATTGTTTTACGAGCATTTTGGCTATCCGAAATTGAAACACGATTTTTTATTCATATATTGAATCAATTTTTATTAGATATCATGCTTTGATAAAGTGCGCCCGACTACCCTACAGGCGTCGGCTCCTAACGCCAACAGGTGCATCGATTTTCATTGTTTCATATCAACCCAGTACTCAAATATTGTTTTATTCACCCTTCGTGTAATTTTGCAAACCTTGGCACAACAAAATCGCAATCTGTCATGAAATAGAAGTTAATTATAATCGGTCACATTAAAAGTTTTATACTTTTTGTAAAAGTTTAACAAGAATTTTTACAATAAAATCCAGATTGCACTCTAGTGGAAAGTGTCGCAATGATTTCCAAGTTACCAAGAAAATGTTAAATATGTTATTGTCAATAACTCCACAATGGAATTTTTCTTAATCGGGGGGGGGGGCATGGCCCCCCCCCCCACTGGCTACGCCCTTGTGTGGGTTAGGAATTTACGGTGATATTCTTAAAAAATCCTTATATAAATCCTTGAAAGGAAAGGTTTATATAAGGATTTTTTTAAGAATACCATCGTAAGAATCTTACGGTGGTGTTCTTATTTTTTCCTTATATAAATATTTCCCTTCCAAGGATTTATGTAAGATTTATATAAACAAATATATATATATATATATATATATATATATATATATATATATATATATATATATATATATATATATATATATAATGGTTTTTAAGAATACCACCGTAAGATGTAGGAACAGCTCCTCAAATTCTAGAACGCTTATGTAGGATTCACTATTTTATGACCGTGTCTTACACTTTCCCAGACAAAATAGCCCAGGATAGATTTTGAGGGGATGGGGAACGAATGCAGTGTGGTGGATTCCCACCCACTTCCATTTACTTTAGCTGAAGTCCATACGTAACTTTTTTTTTTTTTTTTAAGTTTGACAGCGTCGCAAGAAACTTGTCATTAGATGAAGTTACGTACAGAATTTGATGAATACGGTTGATTATGCCAAAGGCAGGCACTGACGGGTTCCTTGCCATAGCATAAAAAACAAAATGAAGAACATCAGTGTTGGCAACGGGCAAAGGGTTGTGAGGATAGCAGATGTTTAGAAGCCCAGTCATATCGCACTTCCCTAATTGGAGGATATCGTTTACCTACGCGTTTGATACGTGGCGGTCTGGTGGAAGTTGCATTCGCTGAGAAACTTCTCGATCAAGAGGACCCAGTGGCTGCTTAGTGACTACCCCGAACAGTGAAGTGTATTATCTCTTTATCTTAGGATATAATCTCTTTCAAATATTCTAACCATACTGTGAAGCGAGGGAGGGAGGGTGTGACATCCCTTGGACAGGAAGTAGGAGTTTCCTTGGTACATATGTTATCACGATAACATTTCGAGTCGATCGATAACGGAGAAAACCGCGTTCTCGTGGTTATCTCGCTCATGTACGATAACGCAGACGGTCTGTCGCTGTGACCATACAGAGTCCTCAAGTTACAGTTGATGAGTGTTTAATTTTACTGCAGTGTTGCTAACCGCAGTTAAGGTAAGGTTTTGCGTTACATGTATGAATATATTATAGATACGTTCTGAAAGTAAAATTGAACGAGAAAAGGAGAAGGAATTCGAAGAGAAAATGGGAGAAGCGTAGGAATTGGTGAAGGACAAAGGGGAATGAGTAGAGGAAGAATGGATGTTTCAAAGAGGAGGCCCCGCAACACAGAGAGACAGAGAGAGAAGTGACAAAGGTTGCAAAAATGGTATGTGGGGCGAGCAGGAAAGGTGGTGGAAATGGTGGAACGAAGAGGTGGAAGGGAAGACCACAAGGACTGGGTGCAAGAAAGAACTAGGGAAGCATATGTGAGATATAAGAAACAAAGAAAAGCAAAACGGAAGGTGAGGCAGACAGGAGGGCAGGTGTAAAATGGCCTAAGATTTTGACAGTTGAAAATCACTATTTTTTTTTTCTTTGAAAAGTAGTAAGAATGAAGGGGAGAGTTAGGTAGAGAATTAAAGGTAAAATAGAGAAGAGACGATTAAAGTGCAGATGGATAGCTGGTAATACATGTTAAGGTGGTAAAGAGAAGATGGGTAGAGCATTTTACAGACTTATTTTGAATGTAGAGGAAGTGAGTGATTATAAGGAAAGACGTGGAGAGGGTGGCACCAAGAGAGAATTGGAAAGAATTGGTAGAGACTAGAACCATCTGGAGAGGCATAGTGAAATCGATGAAGGGCCGTCCGTCCTGACAACTAATAGAGTAGAATAAGAGTAGGGATTGGAAGGTGGGAGGAACTAGGACAATGACTGTGATAGGATAGGCCTATAACAAAAGTACAAACATTGAGAGTAATGAAAGCTGGTAAGGCACCTAGGTTGGATGGGTGCCATGCAATGTCTGGCAAAAGGTGGAGCTGTATAATTGATTGGCTAGTGAGGTTGTTTATTGTGTCCCCATGGGGGTGGGGGAGAGGACTGCTTGTATAGTTCCGCTTTACAAAGGTATGTGATGAAAGTTGAAAGTAAATATGGGTAAAAATAAGATGATGAGATCTACAAGGGGCAAGTGTGGCAGTGAGTTAGAGGTCAATCTTGATAGAGTGGCTAGAGGTGGGTAATTTTAAGTATTTAGGGTCGTATGTGACAGGAATTAGGGGTGGAAGTAAAATGTAGAGTAAATGAAGTTGTTTGAAGGAATGATAATTAGTAGAAAAGATGGTAAAGAAACTCAAGGGGACACTGATTGGCCAAGAGTAGTGACGTCACGACAACGGAGACGACTTATTGGCCGAGAGCGGTGACTTCATGGCAACGGAGACAACTGATTGGCTGCGAGCGAGGCGAGCTCACCCGAAGGGCCGAACCCTCGCGTAGCGGGGTCGGGCATAGCCCGTTGCTCGTGTATATATATATAATATATATATATATATATATATATATATATAATGTATATATAAACATTCAATATCTCCATCTGATAACTTCTAGATACAGATTACCAAAGATCTTAAAGAGAAAATACAACTTACAAGAGAACATTCATAAGCTACCAAAATGCAAAATGGAAGAATATTAAAAAATGTAGAGAAAGTGTTAGCATACTTAGGTGTGAAACAGTACCCATCCCTAGATGAAGCAGTGAAGAAAATCGTAACTATCATCCAGAAGGCAAGCAAGAAACATTCCCAGAGGCCACAGGAAAAAAAAAAAAAAAAAAATCGAACGACTACCAACAGGAGATAGCCACTTTCCAAAGGAATAGATTAAGAAGGAAACTAACAGGAAAAAAAGTAGAAACATCACAAGTCGTCGCAATAAACAAAAAGAAAACTGGGATAGCTTAACCAACAAAATAGATGGCAAGAAATGAAAATGGCAAAATTTGGAGAGCTGGGAAAGAACATAAAAATGAACATAAAAAAAAAAGATGATTAATCCTACCCTCTCTCTCGCGCGCTCTCATGAAGCAGTACGAGCAACTCGGGTAAAATACCATCAATACAAATCTGACATCAAGCATTTCTCCAAAACAAGCTTCCAGCCCACAACGTTAGAAAGAAGAAAAATATTAAAGAAATACGAAATATTAAATCAGACGCTGAAACCAAATATCTCTTCCAATAAGATGTAGAAAAGTCACAAGGAAATTTAACAACTCCAGAGGTGAAGGCCCAGTCAAGGTTTCAAATATCAACCTCAAACACTTTGGCCAAACAGCCACAAGAGCCTATACTATCATTTCAACTGCAGGTTACACAGAAAAATACCAAACATCTGAAAAAGAGTTCGCATAATCCCAATCTTAAAACCCAACTAACCCCCTGAAAAGCCTGCATCATAAAGACCAATCTCGCTACCATCCACAGTAACCAAACCAACGAAAAGGCTGGTGGTATAAAAAATTAATCAGAAATGCCTACCTCCCACAACCAACATGGATTCAAGGAAGGGTATTCTACCGGCACACTGCTCACAAACATGACACAGCACGAAGTAACAGATATAAAGAAGGCTTTTGACAAGGTCTCAAGATACTATCGAAAAAGATGATAGGAACGGGCATTCATAACAACAAAAATTGGTTGAGCAAATTTGCAAAAGGATTACAGTGGAATATCTCCTAAACAAAATATTTGAAAAAAAAAGGTTATACAATGGAGTTCCTCAAGGTGGAATACCTTCACCATTACTGTTCCATCTCCATGGTCAGCGGTCTTGTCAATGCAGTACGTGAGGGTTCTTGGACTTGGGAATCTGCATCACATCTGCCTTTTTCCAGTCCACAGGGAGTTGCTCCGACTCCCAATAAGCATTGAGGAGTGCCAGTGAGGTCAGCTCCCTAGCTGGCCACAGTTTCGTAAAAAAGGAATAAAGAATACCGTCACTATCCCTACTCTTCTTACGAGCCCGACGAAACTCCAGCAGCTCTGCCCGTTGGGGCTGTGGGTGATTGGGAAGGTTGCACCTGTTGCCAGCCGCGGGTGGGACACGCAAAGATGGACTAAGAAATCAGCTAAATCTTAAAGGTGTGCTTCTTAAGAAACTGCTGTCGTTCGATATCAGCTTCGCTCCCGGATATTTCCAACAAATCATGGACCAGTATCTAAGGTTTTGACAAGAGTTGTGGTTTATCTGGACGACATTGCAAGCGGTAAAAAAGGCAGAAGATCACCTCAACCATATGAGACGACTACAGCGTCTAGATGAGACAGGGCAGCTGACGGATAGATAACAGTTTTCTCAGCCACGGGTTATGGGTGAGACATACTTTGTCGCGAGAAGGGATTGCTAACGGAACCAAGGTTGTCGATGCCTACACCGGCAGATATCTCCAGCTTGAAAACATGGTGAATGGACAGAACCCCAACGGACAAAACCGCAATCAGTAGGTTAGGTTACGTTACGGTAGGTTAGATTATGTCCTCCCCCATTTTTCCTAACGATGGAAGCTAATGACGAAGCCAGTTACGCTAACAAAG
>NC_134808.1:48983136-49083136 GCF_046742065.1 Oratosquilla oratoria
ATGGCATTGTCTGGGATGGTACCATACGCCAATCAAGAAGCAGTGCAAAAGCTCGCTGTTTCCCAAAATGCCTTCACTTTGGCATTATATAAGGTAAGTTTTATTAGGAACCTGAACTTAGTGATATATGTTCAAACAATTTTTTTGTATTGTCTAAGAATACACTTGACCTTCCATTTAATGGATAAATGCATGCAAGAACCAGTCTGTTACTGCCAAATGTAAACAGAACGGACCCGGTCGGTAAATAATGGATAAATGGCTGTTTTTGGCATTTTGGTACAGTATACATTTATTGGTTTCTTTTGCTGTGCCTGAAAATATGGTAATATTGTATTATTGATTAGTTTTAATACGCACAAGTAAATATGAAATAAATTAACAGAAATAAGTTCTTTCATGAGTGGCATTGTGCAAGTAGGGGTTGTATCATTGTAAAGTGTCACACAAGAATGGATGTATCACACAAGAATAGATGAATGACTTGGATCAGACAACTGTATGCAGCAATGGATGATTGGGCCATTGTCTGGTTCTATAAGGGACATGAATTTTTTTGTCTGCTAAATTGAGGATCCATTGCATTGGGGTCTGCTGTTAAGTGAAGGGTCATGTGTAGTTTTATTTGGATAATCACAAATAATAAACTTCTTAGCTTTTGATGTGTATCATGAATCATTAGATTATTTAAATTTAGTTGACTAGAAAAATAGCATATGTGATTGAAGAGTAATTTGTATTTCAGGAACTTGCCAGTGCTAAAACAGGAAATATGTTCTTTTCACCCCTGAGCATTATGACTGCAATTAGTATGGTTTACACAGGGGCTCGTGGAATAACATCTGAAGAAATTCAAAAAGTTCTGCAGCTGCCCACAGACACTAATGATGTCCTTTTGGCTTATGAAGAGATAATTAAAGATTTTAAGGTAGGTTTAAATAGGTATGCTAAGTTTCACCTGATTAAAAGTTCCTAGGACTGGTGACGGGTAGATTTTGGTATTCCTGTGACATAGATTTTGATGGGAATCATCACCTCAGCAGTGCTATTACAACAATTCAGTCAGCACCCTCATCTCCATATGGAGACACCAAAGGGCTGTTTCTGTGGTTGCATTACCATTTTCTACAGAGCCAGATCATTCCATTAACTTCATCCCAAAAGAAGTATCCTGGGACGGCTATTGTTTCGTGACGCTTTCACGTAATGTTTCTGTATGGATGCATGTGAAAGAATATTGTAGATGTTTGAGCAATATTTTGATGGTGTAATTTTTGTTATTGTATTCAGTTGATTAATCTTTTATGATGTAACAATATGGGTGAAGTATTTACCTAACTACATTTGCCCAATTGTAGTGTCCAGGAAAGGAGGAATGCTTGTTGGGTCCCATCTCCTATTCACTGATTTGGCATACCTAGCCTCAAATTCACGTACAGTTCCGATGTAGTCTATATCCTTGATTTCCAGTGATCAAATTTAGATCTTAATTCATTTATTGTTCCAGCTTGGGCTGTATTACTTTCTAAGCTATCCCAAGTATTTATGCATCAATATGGAAAACTGTATTTCTTCACTTCCTTTAGACCTATAGTCTTCCTTGATTTGTCTCATGACCTCTTAAAGCCCTCCTATCCTTAATCAAAACATCTCTTCTGTCAATGTATTCCTTGGTGACCTGAATACTGTAATTGTATCTCCTCTTTATTTTTTATCTTTCAAAGTTGGCAGACCCATTGCTTTTAGTCAATCCTCATGTGGTTTATCAGCCAGGCTGGGGACCACTTTGGTTGCTGCCTTTTGTGTAGGTTCTCTTAATCAGTTGCTCATTAAACAGAAGTCACCTGTACACAGCTGTATAATCTAGAAAAGGAAATAGTCCAATCAGAATATGTAAACAAATTTAAAAGGAAAATTGACCAATGGAGACAGAGACAAAAACCCATGAGCTTTCTGTTTCTGCATTTTCTATGCTCACACAGTACATAGACAGAATCAGAAGCACATGGTCCGAAGGAAGTATTTAAAGTTCTAAGTAATTAGTTGTCAGATTTTGAACTAATGGCTAATGGTAAATAGATGGACTGATGCCATTTTGAGCTAAAAGAATGATGATAGATGGGTTACTATTAAATTTACACAATTCCCATAAATCATTCCTATAAATACATATGAGATATGAAACCTTGCTTTTGTATATTGCAGTAATATATCTCACTAAAGAAATTTGAGATGTGTGATGATATAGTTTAATTAATAAAATTCTTGTTTATTTTATTTTTTCTGCAGACTGTGTCAGAAGACTATAAGCTGAGCACAAGCAATGCAGCATATGTTCATGAGGGATACAATCTTCTTGATGAGTTCAAATCTGTCTTGGAGACAAATTTCAAGAGTCTGATAAAGTCAGCAAATTTCAATGATCCTGAACCTGTTCGTAATGAAATAAATACCTATGTTCAAGAGGAAACAGCAGATAAGATCAAGGAATTAATCCCCAAAGGTAAGATATCCTACCTACCAAAGGGTCTTCTCATTATAAGAGGGGCGGCTGAATCAAAAACATACACCCACTCTGTATTCACCCTACATCCGTCTAAAACCACTCATTGCCTCTCCCATCTTAGCACTTCATGGATAAAGGATCAACCTTGTCCCCCACCATACTGGTTGGGTCAAAACCAATGCAATGAAACACAATAGCAAGGCCCAACAGCTAAATCTTGTTTACCTCAACTGCTCCATTATATGATGACCTACCAATCAATGCAATGAAACACAATGCCTCCATAGCAAGGCCCAACAGCTAAATCTTGTTTACCCCAACTGGTCCATTATATGATGACCTACCTCCTCGTCCACTCAGAGTTTATGGGGGCAGAGAAGAACACCCCTTTAGGCTGCTTTATTCCTTCAACCATTCGAAGTCTTGTTCTATTTGCTTTTTTCATTTGCTTCACTTTTATCCTATGATTCATCTTTTCCCTGTTTGACAAACATTTCTCTTGCATCCATCAACATCATTGATTGGAAAAATACACCAGGGAGCATTTTGCTTCACTTGCCAGTTTTGATGGTATCTCTGAGCAAACTCTTGTCCAGCCACCCTTCCTGCTCCAAGTAACTCTTGACAGGTTTGATTAATTTGCCCAGTCAGTCTTGTAGATGTCCCTTTCACTTCCTCCACTGAGGGTTGTCTCTTGTGGAGACAGCCCTGTGAATAGTATCAACATCAGGGAAAATATGTCACATAGCCAGAGTTGGCATCCATGAATTATGCTGGTAATGGATCTAGACTGAATCTCACAAAACAGTAGTACTACCTCTCATTAATGGACTAAAAAGGGGGTAATGGTGTCCGTTGATGTGAATAATCCGTTGATTTGGAGTGGTTTTTGTGTGGCATAGTGATTGGAGGCACTAAACAACAGCACCAAAAACACCGAAAACACAGCAAAAACACCGCAAACAAAGCTAATTAACGTCCGTTAATGAGAGGTCTCCCTGTACCTGCTTTGATTCAAAGTCATTTCAAAAATACCCCATAATTATTTGAAGGCACTTGATATTCAAGACATGGAGACACATCTTCAAGTTAGCATTTAACATACATGCCTCACACCTGTACGACAAAACAGGGAGCACAAGTGACTTAAGGATTTAGATCTTAGTCCTCCTCATAGGGAATACCAATCCTTTGAAGGACTTCATGACATGATCCACCATTGTTATGTACTTTACCATCAAGATATGTGATGCTTTCCAAGACCTCAATGTTCTCACCACATTCATGGACAGACAGAACTGTGTCGTCCAGTAAGGCACCAAATGCGTAAACCTTGGCTTTGATTTAGGAGACCAGGTGTCCAAGTAGTCTTGCCACCCTGTGCAGTCTTGAGGGCTGTGACCAGGACTAGTCAGTATAGTCATATTTTTCATGTTAGTCAATTTTGACATCTTTTTTTTCTAGTCAACCTAGCTTGTATTATGACAATCTTTTCCTAGTTATAATATGTCATTTTTTATGAGGACCACAATGAGTCTTTTGACTTTCTGTGCCATCCTCGGATGTTCAATTGTATTTACTATGTATAATATGAGTCTTACATGTATTGTATTTTATTGTATACAGATGCTCCTCTACTTACATTCATTCGTTTTTTGTTTTTTCGATTTTACGTTTGAACCGACAGTAAAAAAAATGTGTAAAAAAAAAAAAAAATTTGTCGAGTGAATTTTTGAGTTTAGCATGCTCTCCGTAGTATGAGACATTCAAACTATACTTACGCATGATGCTGCGTCCATTGTTTACATGGCACAAATGACAGACTGAACGTGCCTTGCCTCCTCCCCCTCCTCCTCCCCCTCCCCCTCCTCCTTCTCCCCCACCATCTCACTTTATGTTGCTTGAATGTAATTTATTTGAAATTAATGTTGTTATTTTACAATGTTATGTTTATAATTAATGATTTAGGGGTGTTTTATAGGATACAGTAATAGAAATTATGGATGTATAGTACAGTATGAACGGTCATACATTACTGGAACGTACTGTAACAACTTATGTTCATTTTCACATTACGTTTGGCCGTTCGGAACGTAACTAAAACATAAGTTGAGTACCGTCTGTATATGATTGAATCCGAATAAAATAAAATCAAAATCAAATCAAATCAAACTTCCAATTACTCCATAAGAAGTACAGCATCATCAGGAAAGACAAGGTCTCTGACCTAAGTGACGCCAGTGGATGTTCTGCAATGTCATCCATCGATTGACAACTCTAATACCTGTCTATGCAGGTGTTGGAAAGCATTGGGGAGAAGACACACCCTTGCCTCGCTCCTGAATTAATAGAAAAGAAGCTGGGCACATCTTCCATACTTTACATCATTCTCTGTCCCAGAGTATAAGCCAGATATCAAGTCATTAATCTTTGCAAGAATCTCACAATGAACCGAGTCAGATGTCTTCTTGAAATGTACATAGGCAGCAAGAAATTTCTGTATAAACTCACATTGGTGCTCCACAAAATATGATGTGATATAATCTGATCAATTGTTGACTTGTCAGGTACCCAGACTGTTCTGACCTCTGGAACTTTGGAAGATGTGAACAAACCCATGTCGGCAAAAGATGGGTGAGTGCCTTATGTGGCACACTAAGCTTTGAAATACCATAGTAGTTGTTGCAGTGGCATCTTGCACTGTGTGGCAGCCATCATCTCACATCAGCAGAGGCAGGCTGTGTGTCAATGGAGGGCGAGGCATTGGATGTCGCCTAATGCCTCCGCATTTCTTGCCTGTTCCTGCTTGGGTGTCATAACCTCCTAATTATGACTGACCACTGCCTGTTACTCAAACTCTTAGGGGACAGGGCACCAAAGGACATTGTAAACCCAAGGCTGTTCTCTCTGAAAGAGAAAACTCTTCAGTATAGATTCCAGATCAAGTGTCTCCTGGGAAAACGCAACTCTGCAGCAGACTCTGTCATGCTACCCTGCACTCTGCCTACTGCCAGATGCCACAGATGAAGAACAGGTCAGAGACATTGAGGCTGCAGTGGTAGCTGGAACTGTTGCTGCACTTGACAGCGGTGACTACATCATTCTCGACAATGCAGGGGTAGTGCAGGAAGCCACTGAGGACCCATATTATCAACTGCTCTTTGCCAAAGTGACAGCAGGCGATTGGCATTCACACCTAGCCCAGGGGCTGACCTGCCTTCGTCAGTACTATGGAGTCAGGGACAGGTTGGCAGTGTCACAAGGGCTGGTGACATATACAGATGATCAAGAATCTGTCTGCTTAGTGATTGCAGAAGCTCTTTGATGATGTGTGGTAACTAAGCCACCAAGGCCTAGAAAGGCTGTGACGAAGGGCGAGGCAGTAAGTAAATTGGCCTGGCATGGAAGGCAACCTGCAGCAGCAAAGAGACGCTTGTCCCACTTGCAATGCCCACTCGTCGCTGCAAGCAGCCAGGCCCTTCACCCTGATGGATGCTCATGCCTGAGTACCCATGTCAACACATGATGACAGATTTATTCTAGCTTGACAGACAGGTGTATGTGGCATACGCTGACAAGCTTGTTGGGTGGTTGAAGTTAGCACACTTCCCCATTGGAGCTATGTCAAGCATAGTATCATCAGTATTCTGTAAATATTTCCAAAGTTGGGGCACACCAGAGTTTGTCTCTATAGATGGTGGAACGAATCTCACCAGTGAAGAGATGTGTTGATTCTTCAGGAAGTGGGGAGTTGAGAGAAGAGTTGTGTCCACTCACTTCCCGCAGTCTAATGGCCAGGCTGAAGCAACTGTGAATTCTACTTTGGGACAAGCCCCAGTGGTGGCCTTGATGCTGATAAGGCAATACCACTGCTGCAATATCTCAACACACTTCTGTGCAATATAGACAAGTCTCTGGCACAACAAGCTATGGGCATGCAGCTATGGGATGGCACACCAGCGCACAAGCACCATTACAAAGTGGATGTACACTGGCAGCAGACCTTATATGTGAGAAAGCTTGAGGTGGCAAGGCAGCAGGAAACTTGGACTGCAAGACAAGGAGCACCCAAATCTCTTCCCTGACTAGCACTTGGTACCCAAGTGTGGCTGCAAACCCAGTCAAACAAAGTGTGGGACAAGCAAGGTGTGGTCACTAAGGTGCTTCCATTCCATCAGCCTTGCAACACCAAGAGCACAGACACCCACACCGCCCCTACCACAAGTGTAGACATCCACACCACTTCCATTATGATCACAGATACTGTCCTAAGAGAGGTGTCAAGCAGCATGGATGGATAATTGTTCTTAAATTTGTGTATGGTTTTTGCACACTTCAGAGCACTTGTTCCAAGTTATTATTTTCTTTGTCTTTCGGTTGTACTTGTATATCAGTCTTTTTCAAATTGTGTAAATTTGTGTAAAATCTTTTTCAAATTTTAGTATTCTGATATCTGCAACTGTACCACAGAGCACTTGCTCCAAGTTATTATTTTCTGTCCTTCAGTTGTGCTTGTATGTCAGTCTTTTCCAAATTGTATAAAATGCATTATTTTTTATCTGTTTAATATTCTACATGAATGTAGTACAGTAATATCGTGGGAGGGGGATGTAGGATATGTAAGGCAGTCAGGCAGGCAGCTTGCCTCACTAGCTCACCCAGCAATACGACTACACACCTGATGCCAGACACCAATAAAGACAGTAAGCATTTGCTTATGTATCACTTGTTCCTGCTATACTTCTCTGAATGAGCAGTATATATATTTTTTTCTTGTTAATTTATTTATTGTTGGGTAGGGAGCATTACTGAAAAAATAGCAGTACCTGGGAATTTAACCCAGGACTCCCATTTGTCAGGTAGTCATGCATACCAATTACAGCGTGGTTGCCTCCAGTGACTACTAACACATTTACCATACATACATATACCAAAGGCTTTTTCCCCCTTACATGGAGGGTAGCCAGCACATTTACCATTTTAGATATTCTTATTTATGTATTTATTTTTTCAGGTATACTTAATAGTGACACAAGGATGGTGCTGATCAATGCAGTATACTTCAAAGGATTGTGGGAAAATCAGTTTGATCCCCAAAACACCCGGGTCCAGCCCTTTTGGGTAGATGAGGCTACTAAAGTTGATGTGGATATGATGAATATAGAGAAAAAATTTAGATGGGGATTCATTGCAGACTTAGAAGCCCAAGGACTGGAATTAAGTTACAAGGTGCATTTATTGATCTAAAGTCATTGTACACTGATTCAGTATGTTTTTGTTGTGTCTTAATGTCCTCTGAGTATTTTTACAATTTATTCTGGCTCTGAAGGCTAAACTTCTATTCTCATTTAACATTAGTTTCCAGCTGTACTTAATATTACATTATTGAAATTGATTTATATATATCTTAGGAACAACAGAATATTTATATCTACTAAGTATTTCAGCGGCTTTGACCCATCGTTTTTCGCTCATATTTCCGAAATAACCATTCACATCAGTATGATATATTAGCACAGCCTAATTCACACCCGGCCATAATTTTTGACGTTAGAGTGCATTTACAAGTGTATTTAATTACGGCGTTTACTCTTGATATTAAGTGTGTCGTAGCCGACACCCGTGAAGAAAATCGAACAGGTGAAGTCGTGACGTCATCACAAACTACCTCGTGTATCCCAACTTCACTTGTTCGATTTACTTCACGGGTGTCGGCTACGACACACACAATATCAAGAGTAAACACCGTAATTAAATACACTTGTGAATACACTATAACGTAAAAAATTATGGCCGGGTGTGAATTAGGCTGTGCTAATATACCATGCTGATGTGAATGATTATTTCGGAAATATGAGCGAAAAATGATGGGTCAAAGCCGCTGAAATACTTAGTAGAGATTAAAGCCATTGAGCATCATTGCCATTGAGCATCATTGCATTTACATAAAAGGCAGGTCAAAGGTTACTGTCAATGAAATGTTAAAATTTTCTTTTATGCTGAAATAAGTATGTAGGGACTGAAGCCTGTCACCTGTGACTGAAAGTTTATAAAATGATTGATCATAGGATTCTTACTTTGGCAACCAGTACTTGATCAAAGTGAAGATTACTTGGTTGTTGATATTTTGTATAATTTATTGTACCTTAGTGTCTTGATTGAGCATATTTTCATAATAATTCTAGAGTCTATAGTATGGAAAGGTCAATGATTGTAATAGATATTATTGTAACAGTGCTGTGCCTATATGTTAATCAGTAATAATTGTAATGAAGTTTCTAAATGTAGATGAATATTAACCAAGATATGCATAACCACCTCAGGGATCTCGTCTTAGTATGATCATTCTGCTACCAAAGAAGAAGAATGGCTTGGCAGAAATGGAGAAAAAATTGGATAACTTCAATCTGTTTGATATCAGTAAAAAATTGACATTCAATGACAAAATTAAGGTCTCCATTCCCAAATTCAAGCTGGAAGAGACATATGAAGATTTAGAAAAAACCCTTAGTAAGGTAAGGATAGTATCCTCACCACAGTATTTATAATTTTTCTGATTATATTTATTATTTCATCTCCCCCTCCCACCCATCCTCCCTCACTATCTCTCTCTCCCTCTTTCTCATTCTTTCTCATTTTCTCTCCCTCTCTATCTCTCCTTCCCTCCCTCTCTCATTCTCTCTCTCTCTCCCTCTCTTTTTCTTCCTCTCTCCATCCCTCCCTCCCCCCCTCTATCTCTACTTATCTATCTGTCCCTGTATTTTTCTCCTCTTCCCTTCTCTTTGTCTGTGTCTCTCGCTCTGAAGTTCCTTGTTTGGATGGTGTATCATCTGGCACTACAGCTGGAGTAAATGTGTTAAGCTGTGGGGCTATGGTACTGCTGAGAAGATCTTGCATAAGTTTAGAATGGTTTGGGTACACTGGAACATATTTCTGGAGGTATTTGCGATTCTGCAGAGTAACTCTCACAGAACCATCAACATGGATAAAGTACTGATCAAACTGATGTACCTCTGAGTAACCAATTTACAAACCTATAATTCAATTATATAACCTATCGCTTTATATGCCTCTGAAACTTGGGTAATAAAAGAATTGGAGCAAAGGTTGATGATATTCAAAAACACAATACTAAAAACTAATACAGGACCTATCCTTGATAGAGAGGAAAACCATTGGAAAAGAAGGAACAATTGGGAACTTAGGGAAGAGACTAAACAGGAGAGAATGATAGATGTTGTTAAGGGGAATAAGCTAAGATAGGCAGGGCATGTTGCATGCATGGACGTGAACAGGAAATCAAGAAAAGTGATGTAAGTGCATGAGGAAAGGAGAAGATAAACAGAAAAACCTCAAATGAGGTGGATTGATGATGTAAAGGAGGTGGGGAAGAGAAATAGTGATGGTCAAGAAAACTGGATAGAACTTGCACAAGACAGAAGATAGTGATGTTTGATGTTGGTGGACATGGATCGGTGAGAGATCCAAGATCCATTGGAATCAGTCATCACATATTAAAAGTTAATTCTTTGTATTTTCTTTCAATGTGTTGCAGTCATTCTTTTTCATATATTGTATTGCTTCCTCTGGGTCAGTCATTAGTTTTCCATTTCCTTTAATATATTCCATCTATATACCAAAAGTCTTCCTGTCTTATAAGGGAAACACCCCTCCAATACCCATTTTATCATAGTTCCTTGCTAGTTGTCCAAGGAAATAGCTCTTATAGTAATGAATAATGTTCCTTTTTATTTTTTTTCCTCAGATGGGCATGACGACATTGTTTGATGATCGGTGTGATTTGTCAGGGATCAGTGGAGAAAAGGATTTGGTTGTGACAAAGGTTGTGCACAAATCTTTTGTGGAGGTCAATGAGGAAGGTTCTGAGGCAGCAGCAGCCACAGGTGGGTCATCCAGTTTATTTAGGGTTGATGAGTGAATTATTTTTTTGTTTGCCTTTTTGCACTGGTTTGTGCTAACTTATGCTACACTGGTGATCTAGCAGATTTTTAATCAATAGAAGTGCTTCTGCTTTTAGGGTTTGAAGGGTATTTTGAGGTCTCTAGTGTCAATAACCTTCAAGAATCGAGAATCAAGGTGCACTGCTGGAATGATTATGTATCAAATCAGAGACTGTTCCAAGAAGCTAAATCTAGGCCGGTTACCAACATTATTCATGAATGTTCACTCCAGCACATGTGCTGATTTTAGTCCCACCCACAGGGTTGTCTTTATAAAAGACGACAGTTTGGGGCTGTTGAATGAGGATCTGAAAAGTTGAATGATGGTTAGACCATTTATTGTGTTTGGTTCGGTTCTGGGAAAACAATTGACTCTATGAGCTGTGTCAGGGCTATTTATACAAATGGACAGGGTTGAGTAGAGATGGGCCAGGGACTTGGAAATGATGCGTACGCAGCCTCAGTGGCCAGCAATGCCACATTCCTCCCTTTGTTGAAAGAGGTGAAACCCCTCGTGTTGTGATTCATTATGAACTAGAAAAGACAACCAGGCTTGTACTGGACCTAGTTCTGTAAAGTGTGGCAACTTGTGACTTAACACTGTGTTGAGTGTGTGTTGTGTTCAGAGATTGCAAGGGATCAGCCATGTCTCATATGAATGTTATACAAAATATAACATGCAGTAGAATTTCTTTACAGTACAAATGTATATAACAAAAAATGAGATTTGCATGTGAAACATGTGCATATTTTTTCCAACAAGGGACTTGAGTCACATTGACTTCCTTTTACAGTCAGCCAAGAGGTCTCTGCTTTAAATAAGCATCTAGACATTTTATATACAGTTATTAATGGCATTATTTGTGACCAGTTGCAGTTTGTAAAATATGTACGTAGTTTGTGTCTTCAACAATAGTCATCGAATCTCACAGGAGTCCATCAGTTGCTATGTGGTCTGTTGGTGGCAGTGTTCATGTTGATGTTGAGATGCAAGAGTTCTTGACTTGGCTAGATTTAGAGAGCCATTTCGTGCTCCTTGGTCAGGAATTCGTATACAGTTTCTGACATTTCTTGTCATTGAGTGTCCTTGGTCATTCTCCGTCATTATTACAAAGCCCTTGACCACTGTTACAGTGTATGACACTGGATCAAGTGGTAAGTCTATCTCCTTCCTCTGATGAACGAGGATGGTGTCGCTTGTGTCCATGGAGTCTGGAGTGGCTTGGTGATTGTAGTGAGCCTTCATGGCCTCTGTTTCACAAATTCAGCTTGTCCTTTGTCAGTGGTTGTTATTTCTGGCAAGGTCGTGTGAGCCGGAGCTTTACCTCTTGTTGCTTGAAGTGTTGCTCAGTAGCTCCTGAGAAAGGTGTAGAGGGCCTTTCTCTAAGAGCATTTCTCGGCAGCCACACACAAAACAGCTTTTGTGAGGGGTCTCGTAAAATATGTTTTCCATTAGCTTGTGGGTGCAGAGATGTTATTTTCATGTGCTGGAAGCTGAGTTCATTTGCAAAGGCAGAAAACTCAGACTCCTGGAATGGTGGGGCATAGTCAGACTTTACTGTTTCTGGCACACAGTAGGGTATGAAGATTTTGTCAATCTTTGGGATAGTGGCTCGGGCTGAGATCGTTGAGATGATTTTGATTACTGGGTACCTGCTGTAGTCATCGGTCACCATGAGCAGGTGTTTGGTGGTTGGCAAGGGTCTACAGAAATTGACTGAGACCTCAGCCATGGAGCTTTAGGTAGCATTGTTGGTTGAAGTGGTGGCGGCCGGACATTGTTGTTGGCTGCTTGACACAGGATGCACTATTTGATGAGCTCCTATGTGTCTATCCTGTGGAAAAACATTTTTTTGCGCAGCAGTTGTTTCGTTTCCATAATGCCCTGATGACCCTGGTGGGTGAGTTAAACAGCTTGATGCTGCAGGGCCTTGGGTACCTCTAGTCGAGTGCCATGCTGAATCACCACGCAGCCCGTTGTGTCAGACAGTTCATCTTGGACAGCTCAGAGGGCAATTTACATTTCATGGCAGACACCAGCTGGTGGTCCCTTTGGCCAGTGTCTTCCCAGGAGAGCATTGGGTACGCTTTGCAAGATATCCTTTAAGGTTGCCTGCTGCATGTCCTCCAGTCTCATGGCGAGTGGTGTGGCATTGGCAACAATCATGTTGATATATGTTTTACTGAGGACCTGGTGGGATTTCATGTTGTGCAAACTGGCTAGGTGTGTATGGATAAAGTCAGAGAGCCCACTGCTCTTTTTCAATTAATTTTTCCTAAATTTGAATTTGCTTATGATTTCAGCACTGTCAGTACCATCCTCTAAGCTATGTGAGCCATTTTGTGGATTAGATTTGTGGGTTGATCCTCATTCCATCCATTGTACAACTCAACAGTGTCAGAATATCAAAATTGAATTTAGTGTACCTGAATAGAATTACCAGTGATGGTGATGTTGATCAAATAATTCCATGTCTCGATTTGAATCCGTGGACAACAGTCTGAATTATTTGAGTTTAGTTTGTTTACATTACAAAGTATTGTCTTTTTTGTTGTTGTGTTTACACTAATAATGGCAAATTTTGAGGGTTTCCAACTAACAAGGGTGAGTAATTTCATGAGAAATTTGATCAATGTTGTGTTTGAGATGAATTAGAAGAAAAAGATAGGCTTCAAGTTTGATGCAACTATTCCATGGAGGTAAGTGAAATTGTAATTGATTTGAAAAGTTTTAAGGTTTAATTTTCTCCCATGAGGCAAGATTATGTTATCTAGAGCAAAAACTTGAGCAAGAAAAAGGAACAAACTTAGCTCAGAAAGCAGAGATTGCTAAACTGAAAAGGGAAAATTAAATTTTGACAAATGGATAAAAGTGGAAATAGGTCAGCAGCAAATGAGGATATAAAAGATACAGTAATTTTAACCCATAAACCGCAACATACATCATATGATGTAAAGGCATTTTTTTAAACATGGAAGTCTATATTTCGCTCCCACATGTCTTAGA
Source organism: Oratosquilla oratoria (assembly GCF_046742065.1). Classification (NCBI taxonomy): domain Eukaryota; kingdom Metazoa; phylum Arthropoda; class Malacostraca; order Stomatopoda; family Squillidae; genus Oratosquilla; species Oratosquilla oratoria. Next base: position 48,996,611 of record NC_134808.1, read on the forward strand.
ATGAAGTTTGGCAACTCGGGGTGAACAAGTCTACACACAACACCTACCCACCTATGCATCCTTTTTTGTCATTAGATATTATGAAAGGGGTAGGTCAGTCTCCTCCACATGACCCACAACCTTTTACTTTTCAAGGTGCAAAACCTAAGATAACTTACACAAAAAACATTAGTATGAAAAAGAGTGAGTGAATGATTGAAGTAGCAGTGGTGAGGAACAAAGTAAGAAAAAGTAGTAGAAAAGTTCATTGTTGCTCACCCATGCATGAGGTACATGGTGTTTTGCTTACCACAAAAATTTATCACTACTACCTATCATGGCCCGCTACCTTGAAGTGACAAAATGTGCAACCTTCCTATGTCATGCCTGAATTATGGTAAATAATTAACTAATGTTTGGTTTTCCTATACTTTTCCATGTAATCTTTCATTTTGTAACAGTAAAACTTTCTTCTGAGAACTTTTTAACCCTGAACAATTGTGCACCATAGGTATGACTGATGAAACCCTATTGTGCAGTTATTGGTTTAAGGAGATCATGGAGCAATAGAAAAAAGATAGACTAGAAAAAAGAATTGTGAAAATTATGAAAAAAGAGAATTTCTTGTCATAGATGTAGTTGACAAGATTAGATGCGTCATACTCTTTGGCTGGTGAGAAGACCACATCACCTCATGGAAGGTACATTAGGAGCAGGAGATGCAGAAGGTTAGGGAAATGAACTCTGATTCTAGGAAAGGACTTGGATGTAACAGATGAAATTGATAAAATGTTTGAGTTAGGTCAGCACAAGAGGAATATTGACATAATGGCCACATTAGAAGTTGAACTTTTGATCTTAACCATAAAAAAAAAAAAATGCAATGGTATGGACATATGAGAAGAAAGCCAGACAGCAGAGCAAAAGAAATCATGGAGTGGAAACCAACTGAGAAAAGACCATGAGGAAGACCCCGGAAAAGATGGTTAGATGGAATATCAGAAATGTTGCAATGAACATTATAGGCATAGAGGAGGCAGAACAGTATCAAGATAGAAGTAGCTGGAGAAGACTCGTCTATCATCTTTCAACTGACAGGTCAACATAAATGGGTGAGCAAGTACAAGAGGAATGTGATTTGTCCAATGAAAATAAAATTCAGATTTCAAGCTATGGCAAAGTAATCAACTAGTCTTGGAAGTTAGAATTACAAGGGATTACAAAGGAGGAGCATGCTGACAAGAGACCTTTTGGTCCATAACTAGGTTGGGTGCAAAAAAAAAGTTATAATAATGATAAATAAATAAGAATTATAATATAAATAATAATACATAATATAAATAAATACATAGGTAAAGTTAGATAATAAACAGGTAAATAGTAAATAGTAATAAATTGACAGATAAATGATAAGCAAATAATAATAAGCAGACAAATAATAACAAATAAACAAATATAAAATAAATGGCAGGCATTACAGCATCTTGCTTAGGTTTTTTAATGAATCTTGAAGCTTCGAACTGAACTACATTTCAATGCCTCTGCAGGAAGCTTATTCCATTCATTAACTACATGATTGGCAAATTTGTTTCTACCCACTTCGAAATTAAATCTATTTCCTGACAGTTTGAGACCATTTCTTGTTGGATTCTCATTCAGTGTGAAAATTTTGTCACTTTTGATGATGTCAGTTCCCTTTAGAATCTTGACCACTTCACTCCAGGCCAAAATCTCGTAGGCAGCATTAGCTGCCAGATGTATGATGTTGCGTCATAATACTCGCATTATAAAAAATAAAGTCACCGCTGTATTGATCGTTCTCTCTTTCACCCATGAATTTTGATAACCATAGAAAATATGATGAAGCCAGGTTATGCAGGTACAACTACAATAAATATAATCAAGACACCGATATGGCAGCCTCGCGTACCCACTTGCTCCTCATGACGCCTACGTAGGCGTCACCGTATGGGAGGGGTTAAATACCTGTATCAAGTCACCTCTGAGTCTGCGCTTTTTTAGGGAAAACAGATTGGTATGTTTTAGCCTATTTTCATATGATTTATTTTTTATGTTTGGAATTGGTTTTGTTGCTCATTGTTGTACTTTTTCCAGTCTGTCAATGTCTTCAATGAAATTTGGTAACCATACGGAAATGGCATATTCAGATGTGGACAAACTAGCTTGTTAATGTATCAAGGAATGATTGTGCCGACAGCACTGTATGGGGCAGAAACATGGAACATAAGAGAGGAAGAGAGAAGGAGTTTAAATGTGTTTGAGGTGAGATGTCTGAGAAGTATGATAGGGGTTACTAGGCTGGATAGAGTGAGAAATGAGGTGAGGAGGATAACGGGTGGAAAGGGAGTTGGGAGATAGGGTGGATGAAAGAGTATTGGGATGGTTTGGACATATGGAAAGAATGAGTGTAGAAAGACTAGTAAAAGAGGTGTGGAAGGGGTGAACATGAGGGGGCAACCTAGGATGAGATGGCGCTGAATGGCCTACCAACTCCGGCGCTTGGCCTTCAAGCCAAAAATTTCATAAATCAATCAATCAACCTAGGATAAGATGCATGGATGGGGTAAAAGGGGCTTTGGGGAAGAGGGGAATGTCTGTTGAGGAAGGACATGAGAGGACAGAAGACAGGGGTGAATGGAGAATGGTTGTATATGGATGATGTTGTGATGCATGAGGTTGAATGGATGGGGGGTGAGGGAGTATGTGTGAGATAAATTTGATGCAGCCCGAAGGGATTTCTCCCCGTCTTCTTTTCTGCATGAGGGGACGGAGAGGGGGGTCGCTGATTTAATGAAGCAGCCTTTCTGTGGATATGCTGTGTCTTGCGACACTGCCACTGACCCAGGGCAGTGGACAAGATGCAGGGATGACCCGTCATCCAGGAGGTGCCAAGATAAGAGGGAAGCAAGTGGAGAGTGATAGGGATGGAATGGGTGGGAATGGTTTTTATGCCTTTGTTTTTTGGCTATCTCCCTTATAAGGGGGAAAAAGCCTTTGGTATGTATATGTATGTTAATGAGAGATGGACTTGAAGTCAAACGATTGCACAATCTCTCCTAGAATCTTATTTGCTTTCTCAGAAGCTGAAGTACACTGCCTAGATGATTTGAGATCATTACTGATAATTATGTCAAGATCCTTTTCACTATCCCCTTTTGTTAACAGATTTCCAAATAACTTGTAATTGTACTTATTTTTCTTTTTACTCTTTTTACCTTGCATTTACTTGTGTTGAATTTCATTAGCTACTTTTCAGACTATTGCTGTAGTTTATCTAAATCTTCTTGAATATCTGGTTTAAGTGATCATTTACCATTCCACACATTTTTGTATCATCAGCAAATTTGGAGACAATAGATTTCAGTCTGTGGTCTATATCATTTATATACTATGAATAGAAGTGGCCCAAGAACAGAATCCTGAGGAACTCCACTCGTAACATTTTTCCATCTAGAAATTTTACCATTTAGAACAAATCTCTGTTTTTGATCATTCAACCAATTACTGGTCCAACTTGATAGGCTACCACTTATTCCATGTGAAGCTAATTTAGTAAAAAGTCTTTTGATATAAAAAACTGCTGCAAAGTCTAGATATATTAAATCTGTATTCTTTCTTTTGTCATAATTCAAGATGACTGTGTCGTAGAATTTGAGTAAGTCACACAAGAACGTTTCCATTTGAATCCATGCTGGCAATCATCAAACAGTTGATTTCTAAGTGATGTTTGATAGCATCTCTGATAGTTCCATAATTATTTATTTTTAGAATTATCAATCATGATGAGGAAATGGTTTCTAAAAAAAAAAAAAAAAAAAAAAAAAAAAGGCAGGAAGGCCATATTATAAAGGAAACATGAAGTAGCATTTTTAGCTATAAGAAGAATGTTTCAGGTTCATTCTCATTGAGTTTAGTGATGAGTTTCTGGGCTTTGACTATCTTATCACCTATACCTTCCCTACTCATTCTAGCTATTTAACAATCACGTTGTGCTTGAAGTCATGCATTTTTTAAATTCAGTTGAACCGTTGATAGCATCCTTTGTTCCTTTGACATATCATCTACATTTTCCATTAACTTGTCTCCACATCCCTTGCACAACCTATCTTCTCTGCTATTTTCTGCAATCTCTGACTCATCTCTACATTCCTCGTTCAATTTATTTTCTTCGCTATTTTCTCCCATCTCGGGCTTCCTTTCCCATACCTGTGTGAAGCAACTAGAAAGACGAGAAGAAATATCTGGGAGTGTTGATAAGGAATAATGTATCACCTGACAAATATATCAATCAAATTGTGGAGGGAGAAATATGGATTGTCAAAAAGTATGTGTCCTTTCAATAGATTGACCTCTCATTAACAGACTAAAAGGGGGTATTGGTGTCCGTTGATGTGAATAATCCATTGATTTGGAGTGGTTTTTGTGTGGCATAGTGATTGCACAGCACTAAACAACAGCACCAAAAACACGGCTAAAACACCGCAAACACAGCTAATTAACGTCCGTTAATGAGAGGTCAATCTGTATAGATGAAGAGGCATTTAGTCAATATAGAATGGAATCCACTCTAGATTGGAATATAGAGCAAAAGTGTGGTCCCCATGGAAATTGCAGGAAATAAACAAGAATCAAGAGAATACAATGAGCAGTTATCAAAATAATCCCCAGACTTTCAGATAAACCATACAAGGAGAGATTAGAAGTACTAGAAATGCAATATTCAAAGAAGAGGGAGAAAGGTGATTTGATTGCACCATTCAGATTATTGAAGAAGTTGGCTAGAATTAACAGAGGATTTTTTATATTTAGGATCCAAGGCCATCATGAGATCATAGAAATAAAATTAAAAAGACCATATGTCTGAAGGAAGTGAACAAATGTAGTTTTCCGTACAAATGTGTGAACTCATGGAATAGCCTAGAAGATTATATAGCCCAAGTTGGAACCTATATGATAGTCAATCCTACAGAACCATGCCTTAATTTAGAAAAAAAGAATGATAATTGGAGAATAGCAGATAGGATCCCAAGGATGTAGCTTCTTTCCTGTATGCTAGTTTGGTAAATGTAATTAAGACACTCTAGTGCAGCACATACAACAGTCCAGTGTTTCTTCCCTGAGAGAGCTATGGAAGAGTCCAAGACTATGACAGGCTACTTTGAGGTTATAGGTTCCCAGTCATTGAAACTTGAAACACTAGTTATAGATTATTATACTTAGATACAGAGTAATATTCAATACCTTTTTAACTATATCTCGTAGGTTAGGAAGCTTGTTACCTAAATTTTGTATGTCCAACATAGAAAAAAATAATTAAACTTATATTTGCTTTATTTCAGGCATGATAATGATGTGTAGAGCAATGACACGACCCGTCCCACCTTTCATTGCTGATCACCCATTCATGTTCTTAATTAAAGACCAGAGATCTGGCACTGTGCTTTTTGTGGGCAGGGTTTCTCATCCACAGCAGAACTAATTCAGAAAGAAAATATCTTGTTTGGCTTTTGTGACCAAGGAATTGTGCTCTCCATAACAAATGTTCCTATATTAGGTGCTGGGAAATTATGTATAAGTAATTTTCATAAATGCAGTGAATAAATGTTATATGGTATACTTGCTGTAAATGTCTGTAATGTACTTTTAATTATGAAGTGTAATAATCAGTCAAGTGTTGCTTCAAGTTTCACTATGTAGAAAACCTGCAGCATCGGAGTGGTTGGCAATGGTCCTCAGATCTCTCTGGGAAAAAACTCTGGACTGTCAACTCTGTTGTATTAGTGTACTAACCTAATTGTACTAAATAGGAAAAGAACAATGCTTGTTGAGTCCTGTCTCCTGCTACTTAGCTTCAGGTTCATGTACAGTTTCAGCTTAGTCTATCGTTGATTTCCAGTTATCATACTTAGATTTTAATTCATTTATTGTTCCAGCTTGGGCTGTATCAACTTCTATGCTTGTCCAAATATTAATGCATCTATGTGGAAATCTGTATTTCTTCTTATCCTTTAGACACATAATCTTCCTTAATTTGTTCTCATGACCTCTTAAAGCCCTCCTATCCTTAACTAAGAGATCTCTTCTGTCAATGTAGTTTCTATGTCACCAGCTGAAAAAATGGGAGGCGAAGTGGAGCAGTCACCAATTGTCAGCTACCTATATGCAAAATAGCGTAAGAAATACAGTTTAAGGTAATAGAGAGAGATGCTGGGCCCAGTCCAGAGACAGTGTTCCCTCAGAGCTGTATCTCCTGAAGAAGTTGTGGTGGTTGATGGTTTTGAAAAAAGGCAACTTCTCTGTCCTTGCAGGATCACCATATGCAAGTACCCATCATTGACCACAAGAATTGTAATAATTTAATGGCACTGAATTGTTTCATACAACTAATTGAATTTCCCAGAAATAAATGATTGGAAACCTAATCTAAGAAGCGTTTGTGATCCCTTTTTACTATCCTCTCATGTGGAAAGAAGATGAGAAATCCCTTCTGGCTATGTCAGCTTATCTATTCACAGCCATCCTCTACGCACAGTCTCCTTTCCCTGCTTAACAGACATTCTTCTTTTACTCGAAGCCCCCTTCACCCATCTCATTCTTGGTCTTCCCCTGAAGTTCACTCTATCCACCTCTGCCATCCACACTCGTTTTACCAGCCTTTCTTTACTCATTCTATGTGCCGAAACCATCCCAGTATTATTTCATCAACCCTATCTGCTAGCTCACTTTCCACCACCTCTCCTCTTCACTTCCTTATTTCTTGCTCCAACCATCCTCATAACCCCCTCAATCACATTTAAGTTTTTCCTCTCTGCCTCCTTTACATTCCAAGTCTCTGCCCCATACAGTTTCATAAGAATGAAGGAGACCGCAAGAGACAATAAGGTCTATACTAGGCAGTTCTATGTCCATTACCACCTATTATCCCCATCCATAAAGTTGTCTATTCTTCTCTTAATCAACTTATAGTTTCAGCACTCAGTACATGGTTACTAAGTCTATTCTATTTGTTAACCACCGTATTGGTAAACCATTTCTTGCCTATTTCCTTCTTAAATCAAAACTTGTCCAATTTAAATTCATCTCTACAAGTTCTGCCCTGCTGTCTTAATATGATGACTTTATCTACAACACCCTTGTTAGAGCACTTGACCACTTGAACACCTGTATTAGATCACCTCACACTGTACATCTTTCCAGAGAGTGTAAATCAAGGTGCCTAAATGTCTTTATAATGTAAGTTTCTGAGCCCATTGATAATTTTGGTCATTCTCCTCTGTAGTGACTCTAATGAATTAATATAGGATGGAGACCATAACCGTACTGCATTGTCAAGGATAGGTCTAGCTAATGCTAGACATTGATAACTACCTCTGTACTTTTATTTACAACCATCCTAGCAATGAAACTTAATGCTCTGTTAGCTCTATTGCTGGCATTAATGCACTGTTTTATGTCAGGACTCACTAGCTCTCCCAAGTCTCTCTTGCACTCGGTTTTCTCTAGAAAGGTGTTGTCTAAGATATTCCTGCTCTCTGGGTTGTGTTAACCTACTTTTAACATGCACTTTGAAATTTTGAAGTTCATTTGCCATCTCACTGACCATGCGAACAATTTGTTAAGATTTCCAGCTGTATTCCAGTGTCTTCTCCCAACCTAATTTGACATAGGCTGCTGCCTTTTTTCATTCAGTTCCACATATTCACCACATTCAGACACATCTATTGTGTTTTGCTTGTGTGTTTGTGTTTGCCTTTGTTTACTGCATTTATACTCAACTTTTTGTTTTTTCACATCATGGATCCAAAGAAAGGAAGTGAGAGGAGAGTGATGCTAAGAAAATGTGTATGATGTTAGTGGAAATTAAACACAAAATAATAGAAAGACATGAGTGAAGTGTGCATGAGGGATGTGGCAAGAGAGTACAAGCGTAGTATGGCGATGATATGTATGATCTTAAAACATAAGGAAACTACCAAGAGCTTAACATCAGCCAAAGGCATTGCCATTCTTTTGAAACTGAGGACAAATATCCATGAAGAGATAGAGAAGCTGCTACTGTTGTGGGTGAAGGAGAAGCAGCTGGCAGGCAATACCATAATGGAGGCAGTTATTTGCGAAAATGCATGCATCATTTATGGCAACTTGAAAGAGAGGCACTGGAAGCAAACGAGTCACTGCATGAATCATTCAAAGCAAGTCATGGATGGTTTGAGAATATCAAGAGAAGATTGAGCATTGACTTGATGGTGTGGCAGTGAGCTTGGACAAGAAGGCAGCTGAGGAGTATGTTTAAGGTTTTACAGAAATTATTGTGAAGGAAGGCTACATCCCCCAAAGAGTCTTTAACTATGATGAAATGGGATTGTTCTGGAAGATGCCACATAGAACTTTTATTATGACAGAGGAAAAGAATCTGCCAGGCCATAAACCCATGGAGAATTAGTTGACTCTCGTGTAATGGTGGTTTTATTTTTGATATAATATTTTATTTATCTTTTATTATTGTTATCATTATTATTATTATTATTATTATTATTATATATATGTATATTTCTACATTATGCAATAATTCAATCAAATACAATAATAACTGAGGAAAAATTTGTGGTAACAATGGACCAAGAGGTAAGTCAAATTAAAGTGCACAGCACTGGATTACTGAGGTACGAAGATTGAGGCATCACAATACTGACATTATAAGATAAAATGTCAATGCTGTATTATTCATTCTCTTTCACTGAGTAATAATAGTTATAGAAAACAGGATCAAGCCAGTCCTCAGAATTCAGGAGTCACTCAGCTACAACTACAAAATAAATATAATCAAGACACCAATACTGGCATTCTTGTATACCCACTCATGCTTCACAATGCCAATGTAGGTATCATTGTATGGAAAAGGCCAGCTTTTGTTGTTGTTATGGATATCAGTTTCTGTGGTCATTTTGGATAGTATGTGTGTTGGGAACCTTGTCAAAAGCTTTGTTTATAAAAACCATAACTGGTTTTTCTGGTGGGGTTTGTTCTTGTTGAATTTTTCCAGTATTTGTTGTGAGATGTTTGTGAGGAGAGTACTAGTAGAGTGGTCCACCTTGAATCCTTGTTGACTGGGGGAAGCTGGTATTTCTTAATTGATTCATAATGCGACTAAACTTTCCATCAATTTGGATATTGTGGATAGTAGAGAGATTGGTGTATATAATGTGCAGTTCTTTGGTGATTTGTTTGGTTTCAAGACCGATATTATATGAGCTCTCTAGCAGATGTTTGGGATGTTGTTGTTTAGCCAAGGTGTTTGAGATCCTATCTGAACCGTCAGCTTTGGAATTTTTTTGGTTTCTTAATGGCTCCAGTGGAAAGGGTGGGGAGGCTCCATTGTCTGTTTTGATTTTTCATATTTCTTAAATGATTTCCCTATTTTTTTATATGGTGGGCTTGAAGCTAGTTTTGAAGAAATGTTGGCTGATTATGTTGTACAGAACTGCTGATTAGGAGATGGTAATTTATCTTGTGTTGCACAAAATGTTTCATGGGTATGTGTGGGAGGTTAATTTTTTTTTTTTTTTTTTTTATAGTGTATCCTACTTTGGATTTTATCATCTAATTTGTTTGTTAGTTTTCCCCAGTTTCCTTTTTGTCTTTTATTGATTTGTTTTGTTATATCACTATTTAGTTGCATTAGCAATTATCATTGTAAATATTCAACTTCCTAAGACCAGGAGTCTTTTGTACCTTTGCTCTAGGCCATCCATCCATAATACAGGTGCATCAGATACTGTGTGGGGGACCAGTGATGGAGACTTGAAAATTATGGTCATGCAAAACTCATGAACACCTTGACATCCGTCTGGAGTTGAAGGGGAGGGGCTGGCACTTGGTGTGTCAACCAGGCCCAAGATATCTCTTTGTCAACTTCACACATTTCACATCCAGTTTTTCATACACAGCAGGTTGCCAGCTGCTTCCATTTTATTTCAGAATATTAGCTAGTGACAGGGAAATAGGCCCACATTATGGAAAGTGATTTTATAGAAGAAGGGCATGTTGGCAGTAATATTGGGTTAGCAGATATAGAAGTAAAGGAAATGGTGAAACTGTTGATAATTACTAGCTGTGAAAAAAGCTTCAGGGCTTGATGGGATCTAAAAATGGATACTGAAAGAGTGGAAGAAGTGATTGTTGGATAAGGTTTGTAGTCTCATTGTGTGAAACAGAGTAGTGCCACAGAACTGGAGAAGAGCTAATGTGGTATCTTTTTATAAAATTGAGTATGGAGGTACCACTGAATTTTAGAATGATTCCAGACCGAGACAATAATCAAAATGTGCAAGAGAATTGTGAGTAATAGTGAATTAAGTACCTGAAAGATATGAATATTTTGGTGGAAAATCAATTGAGCTTCAGGTCTAGAAGATTGTGTGTGTCAGATCCATTAAATGGGAGACAAAATGGTCTTTTGGTTGTTGCAAGAAGATGTAGACAGTATATAGTATGCTAGGAGCCAAGAGAGGAAAATTAATGTTAATGCCAGCAAATGCAAAGTATTGGAAATGGGAAATAAGTAAAAATGACTAGAACTGAATTATTCAGTTGTTACAAAAACAATAGAAAGACAAGAGAAGAAATATCTGGGAGTGTTGATAAGGAATAATGTATCACCTGACAAAGTTGTGGGTGAGAAATATGGATTGTCAAAAAATGTGTCCTTTCAATATATAGATGAAGAAGCATTTAGACAATATAGAATGGAATCCACCCTAGATTGGAATATAGAGCAGAAGTGTGGTCCCCATGGAAATTGCAGGATATAAACAAGATCAAGAGAATACAATGAGCAGTGATCAAAATAATCCCCAGACTTTCAGGTAAGTCATACAAGGAGAGATTAGAAGTACTAGAAATGCAATTATTCAAAGAAGAGAGAGAAAGAGGTGATTTGATTGCACCATTCAGATCACTGAAGAGGTTGGCCAGAATTAAGAGGATTTTTTTTATTTATTTAGGATGTAAGGCCATCATGAGGTCATAGGAATAAATCTAAAAAGATCATATGTCTGAAGGAAGTGAACAAATATGGTTTTCCATACAAATGTGTGAACTTGTGGAACAGCCTAGAAGATTTTAGCCCAAGGTGGAAAAAAAGAATGATAATTGGAGAATAAGAGACAGGATCCCAAGGATATAGCTTCTATCCTGTATGCTACAGTTTGGTAAATGTAATTAAGACACTCTAGTGCAGCACATACAACAGTCCAGTGTTTCATAAGAACATAACATAAGAATAAAGGAGACTGCAAGAGACCATAAGGCCTACACTAGGCAGCTCCGTATCCATCACCACCTGTCATCCCCATCCATAAAGTTGTCTAATAATCTTTTAAAACAACTAATAGTTTGTGCTTACTACATGGTTACTAAGTTTATTCCATTCATTGACCACCCTATTAGTAAACCAATTCTTGCCTATTTCCCTCTTAAATCTAAATTTGTCCAGTTTATACCCATTACTGCGAGTCCTGCCCTCTTGTTTTATTATGATGACCTTGTTTGCATCACCCTTGTTATAACTTTTGATCCACTTAAACACTTCTATTAGATCACCCCGCACTCTGCGTCTTTCCAGAGAGTGTAAGTCTAGGTGCCTAAGCCTCTCTTCATAAGGCAAATTTCTGTGTCCGTGTATCATTTTGGTCATTCTTCTCTGTACTGATTCTAGTGAATTTATGTCCATTCTGTATCTGCACTTCTATTCATTACCATCCTAGCAATGAAACCTAATGTCTGTTAGCTTTATTTCTGGCGCTAATGCACTGCTTCCTGGTTTTAAGGTCCAGACTCACCAGAATTCCCAAGTCCCTCTCGCTCTCAGATTTTTTCTAAAAATGTGTTATCTTAGCTGTATTCTATTTTTGGTTGTGTAGCCCTATGTTTAACACACTACACTTAGAGATATTGAAGTTCATTTGCCATTGCCATTTTTTCCTTGAGAGAGCTATGGGAGAATCCAAGACTATGGTTGGCTACTTTGAGATTTTAGGTTTCCAGTCACTGAAACCTGAAACACCAGTTATAAGTTATTATACTTAGATACAAAGTAATATTCATTACCTTTTTAACTATATCTCACAGGCAAGGAAGCTTGTTACCTATATTTTACATGTCCAGCGTAGAAAAAAATGAACTTGTATTTTATTTTATTTCAGCCATGATTGCGATGTTTGGATCAATGATACAACCTGTCCCCGTCCTACCTTTCATTGCTGATCACCCATTCATGTTCTTAATCAAAGACCGGAGATCTGGCACTGTACTTTTTGTGGGTAGAGTTTCTCAGCCCCAGCAGAACTCCTAATTCAGAAAGAAAATATCTTGTTTGGCTTTTGTGATCAAGGAATTGTGCTGTCCATTACTACAAATGTTCCTATATTAGGCGTTGTGAAATTATGTATAAGTAATTTTCATAAATGCAGTAAATATATGTTATATGGTATACATGATATAAAAATCTGAAATGTATCTCTAATTATGAAGTGTAATAATCAGCCAAGTGTTGCTTCAAGTTTCACTAAACAGAAAACCTGCAGCCTCAGAGTGGTTGGCAATGGTTCTCAGTGCCTCCCTCAGATCTCTCAGGGAAAAAACTCTGGACTGACATCTGTGTTGTATTAGTGCACTAATCTAATTGTAGTAAACATGAAAGGAACAATGCTTGTTGAGTCCTGTCTCCTACTACCTAGCCCCAAATTTATGTAGAGTTTCAGCTTAGTCTCTGTTGTTTATTTTCTGTTATAGAATTGTCATCATTTCACTAGAATCAGTACAGAGGAGAATGACTAAACTGACAAATGGGCTAAAAAATTTACCTTATGAAGAAAGGCTTAGGCACCTTAACTTACACTCTGGAAAGATGCATTATGTATGGTGATCTAATAGAGGTGTTTAAGTGGATCAAAGGCTTTAACATGGGTGGTGCAAACAAGATTATTATATTAAGACAACAGGGCAGGACTCAGATTATTGGATTTAAACTGGACAAATTTAGATTTAAGAAGGAAATAGGCAAGAATTGGTTTACTAATAGGGTGGTCAACGAATGGAATAGACTTAGTAACCATGAGTGCTGAAACTATCAGTTGTTTTAAGAAACTGTTATACTTTATGGATGGGGATGACAGGTGGTATTGGACATGGAACTGCCTAGTGTAGGCCTTATGATCTATTATAGTGTCCTTTATTCATATGTTTTTATGTTCATATTTAGATTTTAATTCATGTATCGTTCCAACTTGGGCTATTTTGACTTCTAGCGCTTGTCCAAGTATTAATGCATCTAAATGGAAATCTGTATTTTTCGCATCTTTTAGACACATAATCTTCCTTAATTTGTTCTCATGACCTCTTAAAGCCCTCCTGTCCTTAACCAAGAGATATCTTCTCTCAATGTAGTTTCTATGTCACCAGCTGAAAATGGGAGGGAAAGTGGAGCAGTCACCAATTGTCAGCTACCTATATGCAGAATAGTGTAAGAAATACAGTTGAAGATAATAGAGAGAGATCTTGGACCCAGTCCAGAGACATTGTTCCCCAGGGCTGTATCTCCTGATGGAGTAGTAGGGATTGATGGATTTTGAAAAAGGGCAGGCTTCACTGTCCATCTTGCAGGATCACCACATGCAAGTACCCATCATTGACCACAAGAATTGTAATAATTTAATGGCACTGCATTGTTTCATATAACTAATTTAATTTCCAGAAATAAATGATTGGAAACCTAATCTAAGGAGCATTTGTGATCCTTTCCTATATTGTTCCCCTATCAGAACTTCTAATTTGACATATATCACAGCCTAGGACATAACATACCTATGGGACTGGAGATTATGTAATTAACTTTGTATCAAAGTCTGAACATTTTGGAGAAGCAGCTAGTTTGTGGAACTGTATTTTTAGATATAAGATGAGAAATAATATTGAAGTGATCTCATATCTATCCATATACCAAAATGGTTCGTCCTTCTTAAAAGGTAGGTAGCCAGCCAAGGCATGCACCCACTCCTTGGTTATCCCCACACTCATGCAATACCCACTTGCTTCCTTTTCATCACAGTTCCTCATGGATTGCCATCCGTACACCCTGACCTCACTGCCCGGGTCAAAAATGCAGCAAGACCAAAAAATTTCGCATGCACTTCTCACTATACATACAACCTTACCAATGCTAGATTAAGCCATGGTGGTGAGGTATAGAGGCTGTATTGTCCCTCAGGGTATAGGCCAATCCTGCATTGGGCCATTAAGGCTGAACTACCACACACACATTGACAACCCTCTCTTCTTGTCCTCTCATGTGGAAAGATGAGAAATTCCTTCTGGCTATGTCAACTTATCCATTCACAACCATCCTTGACTCACAGTCTCCCTCCCCTGCTTAACAGACATTCTTCTTTTACTCAAAGCCCCCTTCATCCCATTCAACCATCCCATTCTTGGTCTTCATTTCAAGTTCACTCTGTCCACCTCTGCCTTCCACACTCTTTTTGCCATCACAGTATTATTTCATCGACCACTTTGTCCATTGCCACCTATCATCCCTATCCATAAAGTTATGTGTCCTTCTCTTAAGCAACTGATAGTTTAAGCATTCAGCACATGGTTACTAAGTCTATTTTATTCGTTAACCACTCTATTGGTAAACCATTTCTTGCCTAATTTCATCCTAAAATCTAAATTTGTCCAATTTAAATTCATTACTATGAGTCCTGCCCTTCTGTCTTAATAGGATGACTTTATCTGCAACACCCTTGTTAAAGCACTTGAATCACTTGACACACTCGATTAGATCAGCTCATGTAAATTTTTAAGGTGCCTAAGTCTGTCTTTGTAAGGTAAATTTCTGAGCTCCTTTATAATTTTGGTCATTCTCCTCTGTAGTGATTCTAATGAATTAATACATTCTATAAGATGGAGGCCATAATTGTACTGCCTAGTCAAGGATGGGTCTAATGCCAGATAGAAACTTTATAAAACCTCTGTACTTTTATTTGTAACTGTGCTATCAATGAAACTTAATGCTCTGTTAGCACTATTCCTGGTGTTAATGCACTGTTTCATGGGTTTAAAGTCTGGACTCGCAAGCTTTCCAAGTTTCTCTCGCACTCAGTTTTTTCTAAAAACTTGTTATCCAAGGTATTCCTGCTTTCTGGGTTATGTAAACCTACTTTTAACATGCATTTTGAGATATAGTTCATTTGGCATCTCACCGACCATATGAACAATTTGTTAAGATTTCTTGCTGTATCCTGGTGTCTTCCCCTGACCAAATTTGGTATGCTGTCTTAGTGTCATCAGCAAACTTACTAACATAACTAATAATCCCCTTGTCTAAGTCGTTTATATACATAATGAACAATAAGAGACCCAAAACCAAGCCCTGGGGAACTCCACTGGTAACTCTCCCCAATTTGGATTTTATACCGTTAATGGTGACCCGATGTTTTCTGCCACTGAACCATATTCTAATCCATTCAAACACTTTTCCTCCTATGCCATGGGCTTTGACTTTATTTAGCAGTCTCTGTTGGGGCATTTTGTTGAACACTTTGCTAAAGTCCAGGTAAATAACATCATAACTATCAAAATGTTATCTGCCTTGTAGATATTAGTGTAAAAATATATATTATTTGTCGCACTTAATCTATCCTCGGTGAACCAATACAGTGAGTCACAAATCATGTATGTCTCTTGATGTGATCTCTAATTCTGCTGGCTATTTCTTATTCTACTTATAACCAATGTCAAACTGATTGGCCTGTTGTTGTGCATAAACAACTTCTTTTGAAAACAAGAACAATATTTACCTGCCCCAAAAGAAATAGGCATGAATCCAGTGTGTACCAATTTAGTAAATACTTGCGTTAACAGGTTACAGATTTCAAATTTACTCTCTTTAAGCACTCAGAAAAAAATTGACTGGACCTGGTACAAGCATCCCTTTGTTTTGTTTTCTTTTCTTTTTTGTGTCCAAGTTAGATAACTATTTCTTATGACACTTTTCATTCCCAAATTACATTTACTTGCTTTTTTCATTCTATAGTTTACCTCCACCCACACACTATTCCTGCTACATGTGACCCAAAATACAGTGGTATCTCAACATATGATTATTCCAAGATATGAGATGCCGCTTAGTAAAATTTTGCCTTGGTACATAATGGGAAGGGTGATGTTCTTAAACATTTTTTAACGCGCTTCATAGATGGAAAATATTACAACTGCTTAATCAGATATTAAAAGACATATTTACCTGTTAGGGGTTTGACCGGAAGAAAACTAATACATTTAGGTTATTTCATAAGCAATATTAATAACAGACAAGTCATGCCTGAGGCATTTAAAGGGAACTTAATACTGACACTTCCTTTCTTTCCCTTCCATCAGCTATGTGTGCACAAAACAAAATGGCTCTCTTTAAACCTGAGTTTATAGCTGACCATCCCTTTTTCTTCTTTGTTTTCGACAAAAAGTCCAAAATGACTTTGTTCTGTGGAAGGTTTGGACAGCCCCAAGAGATCTGAAGTCAAGTTTGCGAAAGGATAAAATGATGCAGAAATCTATACGGTACACGCAAATGTAGTTTAATCGCAGAGTGATTGAGTACTATTTGTGCACGAGACTTTTGTATATGAAAATTAAAAACCTCTTCATATGCTCTCCTTTGTTTTATTATTGTATTAGATTACATATACTGTATTCAGTTTATGTAAATATATATATATATATATATATATATATATATCAACCACAATGCACTTTAATTCTAAGCCATCAGCATTGGAAGAACCGTGGAGGAAACATGCAGAAATTGAAATGTGGTACGCCCGAGGACTCGAACCTACGGCCAGCATGTGACCAGTGCTGTAGTGACTTAGACCATTACACCATCTCTCTTGATGGTGTAATGGTGTAAGTCACTACAGCACTGGTCACGTGCTGGCCGTAGGTTCGAGTCCCCGGGCATACCACATTTTAATTTCTGCATGTTTCCTCCACGGTTCTTCCAATGCTCATGGCTTAGAATTAAATTGCATTGTGGTTGATAAAAATGTATCTCTAGTCACTGGGACCCATTCAGTGTTGTGCACATATATATATATATATATATATATATATATATATATATATATATATATATATATTACAAAGTGTTGTCTTTTTTGTTATATTTTTGCTAAAACTGGCCAAATTTGAAGGTTTCGCACAAATATAAGAATTCTTCAATGGAAATAAGTGAAATCGCAGTTGAGTGGGAAAGATTGAGAAGTTTACCTCCTTCCTTTGAGTCAAAATTACTTGATCTCGGACGAAAGCTTTGAACAAGAAATAGAAATAAGCTTGGCCCAGAAAGCAGAGACCGTTAAACTTAAAAAAATAGAATATGGAAAAAAAGAGAGGCCAGGTTAATAAAAATGAAGATAAGGGATACAGAAACTGATAAGCTAGAAGGAATTGAAGTTTTAATAAAGAAAAAATGGTATCTTGTTGGAGTAGTTGACAAGAGTAGAAGTTTTATACTCTTTGGTTGGCAAGAAGAGCACATCACCTCCTGGAAGGTACGCCAGGAACACAAGATGCAAAAGATTAAGAAAATTATCTCCATGATTCTGGGGAATGACTGATGTAACGGATCCTTTAAAAACTATAGAGACACCCCAACATGCCAGAGCATATAGTATTCATGTGTCAGTCAAATCTCCACTCACAGAGGGATGTTAATTTATTTAATTTTTATTCTTCCTGGGGTATTGATTGAACGTTTATATACAGTCAATTCTTTAGCCTTTAGAGGGACCCCTACACACAGAGCATACTGTGTCAGGGAAATCTTGGCTCATAGAAGAATGTTAATCTATTTTCTTAACTTTGTTGTCCCTTGTGAATGTATCCTTTACTCCTCTTAAGTCTCCACAGTATCTCTTCAGTTTCCCTTGCTCGTGTATTGGGCCTAAGAATGCTGTCACCTTATTCGCATGTGTGTTATAAAAGGCAACTAGATTGGACGGAGTGAAAGGAAGACTTAACCAGATCCCTAGTAATTGGGTCTTTGAATGTTCATGGATGTGGTACAAACGAGAAAAAAAAGAGAGAGAGGATTGGTAGTAGATTCGTGAGAAGAAAGGTGGATACGGGCAGTAATGTGTACAGACATTGCAAGGGGCAGGTACTTTGGAATGGAAATTGGGCACTTGACTCTTGTATTATTTGTATGTGGCAACTATCCAGTAGGGTGCAACACCATTCCCCACATTATAATTTCTGAATGGTAAGAAAATGGGAAAAGCTTGTGAGAAATCATTTTCTCATTCATTTTTATATATTTTTGTGAAGGGCACTTTTGGGACACAGCACGGGCCTGGATATGGGAGTAGTGAGTGGAACAAAACTGAAATTAGATGATGAGTTTGAGTTTCTGAGTGTGGTAGGAATAGTATCGGATGTGAAGAGAGAACAAAGGGAGAAGGAGTGGCGTTGTCGGGGAGTGATGAGATATGTGTGTAGCTGGATGGAAGGAAGTTTCATCAAGGATAATAGGTGATATTAGAATAGATAGGTAGATATTTGAATAGTAGTGAAAAGAGTGGAGAGGAGAGGGTCATTTTTTATTGATTTGAATGAGTGTTTAGAAAATTTTGGAAGTGATATGAATGTAATGCAGTTATGAGATATAAATGATAAAGTAGAAAAGGACCCGATGAATGGAGTAATTAGAAAGTGAACTTAGTGAGAAAGGGAAAGATGGATATCAGGCAAAACTGATATTTGGAACATAGTGAAAGAGAAGGCCACATACTAATGCCGTTGTAGGCCATTATTGTAAGGATATCTTATTTAGTTTTTTCAAAGACATGTTAAGATGTACTAACACACTCTCAGCAAGAAATGAGTATCAATTGTTCCTAGCACTTCCAGATGTCAGCCTATTAATAATAGTGATTTAGCTCATGTCTTCTTAACTCTAGGTCATGCAAATGGGCAAAAGTAATCCATTTCTAATTCTTCGAATTAATGTTCTTACAAATACTTGGCTATTCTTCTCGTAAGTCCGCATGCCAAAATCTTATATCACTGTTATGTCCAGGAGCTGTAGAGGTGGCTGGAAGATTTAAGGAGAATGAAGGGATTGTAGAATCTGGAAAACGATCAACATGTTTTTTTGAGTGAAGTAACAAATCATGAAATAATGATGCTTGACTCTGGTCCATTGGGAAATCACCAAATTGCATAAAACTTGGCAGTCAATACCACATTCAAGGCCTAACCGGTGGTGAGGAGCTTAAAGTTGTGAACAAATTTTAAAACTGACTAAAGATCGTTGAAAAACAAAAGACGTATCACAATGGATACATGTCAAATTTGTCTCTTGGTGGTTAATAAATTTTCTTGCAATGACGAATATAAAACTATAACAAAGAGCTCCTAACCAATATGTCTAGTGAGCAAGCTTACAATCGGTGTATAGTTTACAATCGTTGTATAATCCCAAATGTGTTTTATGGGTGTGAAACTTAGAAAGTAGCGAAAGAAATGAAGACAGAGCTAAGGCGTAAGTGCTCAGAGAGCAGTGGAAAGAACAGTGTGGTTAGCATTGAAAAAAAAAGAATGGTAAAAGAAGCCTGGAATAGAATATTATTCCAGAGACGACGAATGAGCCAAAGTGAAAAATGGTGTAATAAGTTAGCCAGAGAGGAAGAAGGCAGATAGATTTTAATTTGTTTTTGGACTGGATGCCTTGAGATGTTGAAGGAGGAGGCTGTCAGCCAGGTGTAAGGACGAAATAGACAAGTCTGTTGGAATGTCCTGTGACTTCTGGAAGCCGTTGAGAGACGTGGTCTAGGAATAGCTGATGACTTTTATTAACTTTATTAGTATTGTGACCACGCATGATATTTCCTATTGTTAATCATAGGGCGATACACATAACACTTACTAAAACCATATTAGTAATGCTGATGACGTATTAACTTTAATAGTATTGTGACCGTGCATGATTTTTTCTATTAATCATAGGGTGATACACATAACACTTACCAAAATCATATTAGTATTGCATATTTCCATTCCATCTTGATTTTGAAGTACAGTTGAAATGTTAGTAAATTATGTGGACATAGCTGAACCTCAGAGGATACAAAATATATAGGCTGGAATATTAGATTGTACACGAAATGTGAGAAAAAAATCTTATTTATTTTTATTATTATTATTATTTTAACGTTTCAGCTATGGAAGTGGAGCTACTATGTTTGCGTTTTCCGGAAGATGAATTCATTGCTGATCATCCTTTTGTATTCTTTATTATGGATCAGCGATCTGGCTCAGTTCTGTTCACTGGCAGATTGAGTGATCCTTCTTAAGCTTCTCGCTGGTTGAAAGGATTGTAGATTTATTACTCTGCCTATATGGTAAGTTGTCGCCCTTGTATTTGGGTGCATTGATTAATTTAGGTGAAAGTGAAACTGGGATGGGTGATATGGGTTTTTGTTGGCACTTTTGGTCCTGATAGTAAGAATATAAAGGAAATGGAGGCATGCAGATGTGTGCCAACATTAAACACATTAAAAAAAAAAAATTAATCTCTTGCACTTTTGTATTCATATTCTTTTGTACAGAAACTTGAAAATATAAGCTTTTAGGATACATAAATTGAGTTTTGATATCCTCAGTAGTTATTAAGATATAAAATGTCGTAATGTGACATACACTTTTGGAACACCTTGTCTATACTCTATAAAGGATATGTGGAAAACACTGTTCCTACGATGGTGTTCCTCAGTGTAGGGAACGACAACAGCAGCCTCGGGAACGACAACAACAATAATATTACATTGAATCATAATGATTCGTGTTCTTGTGAAGTATTGGCCTGTTTTTTTTTAATCATTTTATTACGCTCAAAGAGCAGCAAGCATAGTACATATCAAATTAACTATTTACATGAGAATCGTGACTCTCAGGACACGCTGTTCGACTGAGGCGGCAATTTGTAGACAAGTACGAATTTCCAGAGGTTGGGACACAGTGGTCAGCGGCGGCGCCAGGAATTTTTAGTTGGGGAGGCTAAGGGGGGGCTGAGCAAATTTTTTGGGGGGCTAATAGTAATATGATAATACAGACGCTCCTCAACTTACGTTTTAGTTACGTTCCGAACGGCCGAACGTAAGTTGAAAATGAACGTAAGTTGTTACTGTACTATACATCCGTAAATTCTATTACCGTATCTTATAAAACACCCCTTAATCATTAATTATACACATAACATTGTAAATAATAACATTAATTTCAAATAGATTAAATTCAAGCAACATAAATTGAGATGGTGGAGGGGGAGGAGGCAAGGCATGTTCAGTTTGTCGTTTGTGCAATGTAAACAATGGACGCAGCGTCATGCGCAAGTATTGTTTGAACTACGGAGAGCGCGCTAAACTAAAAAAATCACGAAAAAAAATCTTTTTTACAATTTTTTTTTTACAGTC
Source organism: Oratosquilla oratoria (assembly GCF_046742065.1). Classification (NCBI taxonomy): domain Eukaryota; kingdom Metazoa; phylum Arthropoda; class Malacostraca; order Stomatopoda; family Squillidae; genus Oratosquilla; species Oratosquilla oratoria. The sequence goes on from NC_134808.1 coordinate 49,018,141, forward strand.
AGTTCAAAAGTAAAATCGAAAAAACGTAAAACGAATGAACGTAAGTAGAGGAGCGTCTGTACACATATATCATTCTCATTTCAGAAGGGGAGGGGGCTAATGGTTGGGCTAGCACTGATGGCTGACAAATCTTTAGCCCTGGCAAATCTAAAGCCCCACCCCCCCTGGCGCCGCCACTGACAGTGGTGGAGGACATAGCGTGGATTTCAACAAGAATTACATGCTGGATGGATCTCTGGATAGATTTTGACTCTGTGGGTCGTTAGAAGCAATTGAATTTTCTGCAGTTTCATGGAATTCTTACGAGGACGCTGAACTCATGTTTGGGTTGTATTCTGGGAGACGTTGAGGATGCGTGTCATGGACTGGATAATAGAGTGATTTTTATCTTTTTTTCATCAGTGTCAGGGCAGAATATCCATTGTTAACACTTGGGTCACCGACCTTGTCTTTGCCAATGATGCTGTATAGGTTGACACCTTCCCTTCCAAACATTTGTGGGTTTTACACTCATGGATTCACCATATTATCAGCTTTTCATGGGTTATGTTGAATAAATTGTGGTTATTATTATTATCATTATTATTATTATCACTAGATTTTGTTAGAAAGTGGCTTCGCCCCTGACATCTACGCCGGGGGGCTTGGCCTGCGGCGCTGCTCGCTCTTCTTCTTCTTTTTTTGTCTTCTTCTTCGAGTTCTTTTTTTCGAGTTCTTCTTCGAGTTCTTCCTCTTCTTCGAGTTCTTCTTCGAGTTCTTCGAGTTCTTCTTCCTCGAGTTCTTCTTCAAGTTCTTCTTCTTCGAGTTCTTCGAGTTTTTCGAGTTCTTCGGTTCTTCTTCTTCGAGTTCTTCTTCGAGTTCTTCGAGTTTTTCTTCGAGTTCTTCTTTTTCGAGTTCTTCGAGTTCTTCGAATTCTTCTTCGAGTTCTTCTTATTCCAAATAATACCTTTGGTAATCCACATGATCCGATTTTCCCCCATGTTTTGTAAAATTCTTATAACCCGCAAAGTAATGTTTTTCGAACTCACGTACTCTCTCGCGAAATTTCTCCGTCAAACAACTCGAGTTTTTCAAAAGTTTCGTCACTGTACTTGTACGATAACAATTTCCGAAAAAAATCATATTATTAATAAATGAACAACGTGAATCAGATCAGTTCCAGTTGAAAACGTGAAACGAACTGAATAAACCCTTACACCTACCCAGGGTCCGGTGCGACCGTTTTGCTGGGTCTCGAGAAAAACTTTTATTTATTAGATTATTATTATTATTATCATTATTATTATTACACTGGATAACATTTTTTGAAAAATCGTCCAGGGTTTTCCAGCGGAATTAGACTAATTGTGATGCTCTGAGTCCGAAAATGCCCTTGGTTTTTCTCAATCAGGTCAGGATTGTTCGCTACAGACATTTAAGAAAAAAACGATTTTTCGTCCAAAAACCCAATTTCTGCGGATCATAAAAATTCGGTTTTTCCGTTTTCCTGGGGAAATAAAAGTCAACGTATCCAAATTCATTCATTTTTTATATACTCGATTACATTTGATAAGCTTGATACATGTACATGAACGTTACGTGACACAAAAGTTCGGAGTTCACGGCGTAAATCGCCGTTTCCTCGAATTCCGTGTGTGAGCAGCTGCTGGGTTGTCTCTCTTCAGCGACCAGCAGTAGTCCGCGAGCATGACTGCGTCCCACCTCCGCTGGTACCTCTCCTCCATTTGACGCATGTCCTGATGGGACCTTTCTCCCTGCTCGTCGCTGACCGCACCAAGGTTTTCAGGAAACTTCTCCATGTGTGAGAACAGGAAATGCATCTTTATACTCATCAAACACCCGAGGTTTTGGAAGTTCTTTATCATGCTGTTGATGAGTGTGGCGTGGTTTGCTGCCTTCTTGTTCCCCAGGAAGTTGTTCACCACCTGCACAAACGACCTCCAGGCGGCGCACTCTAGCGTGTTCATGGAGTTTTCGAACTCTGTGTCCTTGATGAGCTGCCGTATCTGTGGGCCATCGAAAATGCCGGCCTTCAGCTTCTCAATGGTCACTCCAGGGAAGGCTCGCCACAGGTAGTTGAAGCACCTCCCATCCTTGTCCAGAGCGCGCGTGAACTGTTTCATTAACCCAAGCTTGATGTGAAGCGGTGGGAACAAAATCTTTTCCCGGTCAACAAGAGGTTCGTTTATGATGTTGCTCGCCCCAGGTACTAACTGCTCTCGCGCCGGCCACTCTTTCTTCACATAGTGCTGGGCTCTGTCTCGACTGTCCCACTTACATATAAAGCATGGGTACTTTGTGTACCCGGACTGCTGACCAAGTAGAAAGTTCACCATCTTAAGGTCGACGCAGATGAGCCATTGGTGCTGCTCATATTTGATTTTGTCGAGCACGTACTTGACTGCTTCATATTTCTCTTTGAGAGTTGTGGAGTGCGCAAGAGGAATTGAGGCGAACTCGTTCCCGTTGTGGATGAGCACACTCTTCAAAGAGCGCTTGCTACTGTCTATGAAGAGTCGCCAATCTCTCGGATCATATTGAGGAACGCCGAGTTTAACAAGAAGACCGGCGACATCTCGGCAGTACACGAGGTCTTCCTCCTGGCAGAAGTAGCCCATGTAGTCCTGATGCCTTCTACGAAAGAACGTGATACGCGCGTCCTCGCCGAGTAGATTTTTCTCTTTGAGTCTGGAGGCCAACAGCTCGGCGGAAGTCTTCGACAAGCTGAGATCCCGAACCAGATCATTAAGCTCACATTGTGAAAAGGGCTGCGGACCATCTTGTGTTTCATACTCTTCTTCTGTATCTCCTCCCTCATATGCAGTGGTGGCCTCGTCGTCGCTGTCAGGAAGCTCTCTGCACGCTGGTACAGGAAGTTCTTCGCAGTGAGCAACTGGACGGCGGGCAGATGGAAGGTCGGGGTACTGGAGGCTGCTCCGATTCTTCCGGTTGGTGCCAGTAGTATTGATGGCGCAGAAGTAACAATCCGATTCATGGTCAGACGGCTCCCTCATAACCATCGGAATCCCAAACTTCAGTGAAGTTTTCGTGCCCTTCGTCCACCGCCGGAGGTATTCCACGCACGTCATGCACACCGTGTGCGGTGCCCAAGACTTATCTTGGTCACCCAGCTTGACTTGAAAGTAAGCCTGGTATGCGCGCTTCACAAAGCTTGTGATGCTCTTCCTGTGCATTGACAGCGTGTATTCTCCGCATATGTAGCAGAAAATGTCACGATTATTCCTGCATGACCGTCGCGCCGAAGCCATATCAATACCCTGAAAAGAAAGAAATAAGTCAATTAGTCAATTTCAAACAGAAACACACCAGAAGCAACCATTTATATATGAATAATTCGCTATATTCAAGAAAAATAGGATTGAACTCAAAACCCTTCAAATTATCATATGTATAGCTCGTCAGGTAGGCCTATGGCTGTATCTCAAAAAGTTGACCTGATTGAGCAAAACCAATGTGATATTCGGACTCGGAACACCAAAATTAGTCTAAATCAGCTGAGAAACCCCTGACAATTTTTTGGCTGTTACCCAGTGTTATCATTATTATTATTATTACTATTACTACTACTACTACAAAGGATTACAAAGGCGGAGCATGCCGACAGGAGACCTTTTGGTCCATAACTAGGTCGGACGCGAAAAAAAATATGATAAATAAAATAAAATAAAAATTATAATGATATAAATAATAATGAAATAATACATAGGTATAGTTAAATGATAAACAAAAGGTAAATAGTAAATAATAAACTGACAAATAAATAATGATAAATGGAAATCAAGCAAATAAAAAACAGAGAAATAATAAATAATCAAATAATATAAAATAAATGGCAGTCATTACAGCATCTTGCTTAAATTTTCATCAAAATGAATCTTAAAGCTTTGAACTGAACAACATTGCACTACCTCTGCAGGAAGTTTATTCCATTCATTAACCACACGGTTGGCGAAGTTGTTTCTACCCACTTCCAAATTAAATCTATTTCCTGACAGTTTGAGACCATTATTTCTTGTAGGATTCTCATTCAGTGTAAGAATTTTGTCACTTTTGATGTTGTCAATCCCCTTTAAAATCTTAAATACCTGTATCAAGTCACCTGTGAGTCTATGCTTTTTTTAGGGAAAACGACAGATTTATATGTTTTAGTCGATTTTTCTATGATTTATTTTTTATATTTGGAATCGGTTTTGTGGCTCGCTATTGTACTTTTTCCAATCTGTCAGCGTCTTTAATGAGATTCGGTGACCATACAGAAATAGCATATTCCAAATGTGGACGAACTAACGATTTATATAGCTTGTTAATAAGAGATGAGCTTTTGAAGTCAAAAGATCGCGCGATCAGTCCTAGAGTCTTATTTACTTTCTCAGAGGCTGAAATACACTGCTTAGATGATTTGAGATCATTACTAACAATTACCCCTAGATCCTTCTCACTATCCACTTTTGTTAACGAATTTCCAAATAACTTGTAATCGTACTTAGTTATCTTTACCTATGTGCATAACCTTGCATTTACTTGTGTTAATTCTCATTTGCCACTTTTGAGACCATTGCTGTAATTTATCTAAATCTTCTTGAATATCTAATTGATGACGTGATCATTAGCCATCTCGCACAATTGTGTATCATCAGCAAATTATTATTATCATATTATTATTACTATTATTATTATTATTATTATTACTATCATTATTATCATCATCATTATTATTACTATTATCATTATAATTATTATTATTACTATTATTATTATTATTTGTCATTATTATTATTATTATTTATTATTATTATCATTATTATTATTATTATTATTATTATTATTATTATTATTATTATTATCATTTTGATAAATAATGTTGATAACATTGAAAGATAAAAAAAAACAAGAGGGTTAAAAGAAGCCTGTAATGAAGTAGTATTCTAAAGACGACAAAAGAACTAAAGTGCAAATTGGTGGAATAAGTTATCCTGACAGGAGTTTAATTTGTTTTTTGAATGGACGCCGCGAGATGATACCGGCACGTGCCAGGCAAGAATAAGGAACGTCTGTTGGAATGTCTCCTGTGACTTATGGAAGCGGCCGAGTGACGTGGTCTTAGAATGTGACGTAGTCTCGGAATAGCTGATGACTTTTATTGACTTAAATAGCATTGTGACTGTGTATGATTTTTTCTTTTGTAAATCGTAGGTGGATACACATACCACTTTCAATTTCAATTAAATTCAATATAACAGTTTATTCAACAGAATATTACACATTACATTTGCATGTTGAAGATGCACATATATACATACATATAAACATTAATTTGTTGAAAAGGAGAGAGAGAACAGAAGCAATAGCTTATAGAATGCTCTCCCTTTCAATAATCATTTTAGTAAAGTGTATCCCCTATCCACCTTGATTTGGAACACACTTGAAATGTTGGTAAAACATGTGGAATAGGCTGAACCTCTGAGGATCAAGCACATATATGTCTAATTCTTTTTTCTAACGTTCCAGCTGTAATAATGTCACGTTGTATGGTTTTACCACAAGATCCATTCATTGCTGATCATCCGTTCCTGTTCTTTATTATGGACCAGCGATCTGGCTTAGTTTTGTTTACTGGTAGATTGACAAATCCCCCTCAAGCTTCTACCCGGCTGAAAGAAGAATTGTAGTTCTTTTACTCTGTCTTTATGGTAAGTCGTCGCCCTTGTTTTGGATATGTTATGTACATGTAAAATGATAGATTTTCAATGTTCCCTGATAATGTTTAAGTTGTGGCTAAGTAAAGTTGGTTACAGTACCAACATTTATTTGTGTGTGTTTTTCTAATATATTCAAAATTACTTGATGGGCTGTAAAGTTGAGAAAATGAGCAGTTTATTTTAAGGGTTTAGCTAACGTCGATACTGCCGTTGGGGCTCGTACCCTGGCTTAGATCATGGATGCGACCCCTCTCATTTTCTTTTTAATTTCTCGTCGTTTTAATCGACTTATGTGAGTCGTATGAATCCGTAGAGAGAGAGAGAGAGAGAGAGAGATGGTATTGTGCAGTATCAGTTGCACAGTAGTATGCAGCCAATGGTTTGAGACTGATTTGTGGCACCTCTACATTGTTAGATCCTTATCATCATTTGCCAGTGTTAAAGTAGTCTCTACTCCTATAAGAATGATGCTAGTTTTGTATGACGCCCATCTCTCTGTTATGCTGTTCCCTTGAAACTGTCCTTTACCATTATCATGAACATATTATCTTTTCCCCTGTGTCTCCTGTGGTAGGTGAAGGAAAGATTTATGCCACCACGATTCCCATGCGAGTCGTAAAAGGGGACAAATTTGGACAGGGTGATGGGTCTGCGTATTCTGTTCTCTGTATACTTATCCTACAAGGAGGACTTAAAAAAGAACCATAAGATTTGGGTTATCAAATGAGCGTGGCTGTGGTACAAATGTAAAAGGAAAGGGATAGGCAATTTATGAGAGGTTAGATGGATGTGTTAGCGTTAAGTGAAACTAAGTTGAAAGGGAGGGGTGGTTTTTTGTTTGGGAGTGTGGTTTGGAGAATGTAAGGAGTGGGAAAAGGGCGAGGGAGGGATGGGGTAGCTCTGCTGGTAAGTGATGAGATAGGAAAACGTTTGATGGGGTGGAATGTAGTATCTTCAAGGTTAATGTGGGTGAAGGTGAAACTGGGATGGGTGATGTGGGTTTTTGTTAGCGCTTATGGTCCTGATAGTAAGAAGAATATCAATGAAAAGGAGTTGTTTTGGATGTATTTAAATGAGTGCTTACAGAGTTTTGGGAATATTTTCAATGTACTAGTGTTTGGAGATCTCAATGCTAGAGTCGGGGATGAACCAATAGATTGAGTGTCTGGTAAATATCATTGTGGAGAGTTGATGTTGGAGATGTGCTTAGAAAGGTAGTTGATGATGGCAAGCAGTACACAAAAAGAAAATGAAACACAAGTATACATGGGAAAGGATGGTGGATGGAAAAGTGGTTGATAAGGCATTAATGGACTAGTGCCCTTAAGAAGGGTAGGAAGGGTTCTGGATATCAAAGGGGAGAGAGTGGTGGAGTGTCAAATGATTTTTTGGTGGAAGGAAAGTTGAGAGTGGAGGATAGGTGGAGAAAGACGAAAATGGTGGAAGGTAGGTGCTAAGAGTGAACAGTTTGAATGTAATCGAATGACAGTAGTACATTTCGTATAGGATCGTGCTACATAGAACCCTCACAATGTGCTCATTTGCTCCCTGTCTGTGTACAGAGTGCCATTTATTCTGCTATGAGTTATATTATATCCATTTATTCTATTATACAAAATATCTTTTCATAATCTACAAAACTAAACAAAGGTTTATTACATTTTATAAATTTCTCTATTATTTTATTCATCGTCTGCAGATGGTCTATAGTGAAGTATCCTCTTCTAAAACCTGCCTATTCTCTTGGCTGGTTCTCATAGAAATCATCATCATCAAGGGACAGAGAGGGGGGGTTGCTGATTAAGTGATCCGGCCTTACTGTGGATGTACTCTGTTTTGCTGCATTGCTTCTGACTAGGGTAGTGGGCGGGAGAAAGGGATGAGTCGTCATCCACGAGGAGCTAATGATGAAAGCAATGAAAAGGTAGTGGTTAGGAGTGAAATTGGTGGGAGTGTAATGGCTACCCCCCGTGTAAGGGGGAAAAAGCCTTTGGTATATGTGTGTATGTATGTAATGGGTAGGAGTGGGTACGTGTCTTTTGACTTGGCTACCTACCTTATAAGGTGGAAAAAGCTATGGGTATATAGATAGATAAGCAAATAGATAACTGGGATAGAATACCCGCTACCGGGCGATGTTTTGTTGTGTCTGGCATCACATTTTCATGAGTCTACTGTAGATTTTTTAAAATGACTGTTTATGGTTTGCATTATTGCTAACCTATTTAGTGTTAATCATCAAAGAGTAAAACAAAATTAATGTGTGATTTATTCATCACTTTTCAGTTATGATGACGCACCGATTGATTCACATGAGAGAACAATGCCTTCCTGAAAATTCATTTCGATTTGTCATCTTGGACAAGTTCGGATTAGTGTATCAGCTGAGTTAAGATCCACTGAGATTCTTAAGTGATGATAAGGTTGTAGGAAGGGATTTTCTCTCATTTTGTTATGCATAGAGCAGCTATAGTTTGCTTTCACCGTCTATTTGTGCCTAAGCAAATCGGGAACCAATTTTAACTGCCTGCTTTTTCAGTGTCAGAAAGTTTCAAATATCTGCCATGTGTAATAGACGAACAGTGAAGGGTAAACTGCATTTATGAAAAAAGTAACCGGGTGAAGGAAGCTCTTTAGTAATTTGTAATGAAACCACATGAAATATAACTCTAAATGTTGTCCCAATGTATTGTTTTCGTTATCTCATGATTTAGAACCAAGTTTTGGCTTTCCTGTAATGTAGTCCACTATTTCCGCCAAATAAGTAACTATGGAAAAATTGATACATCAATAAAAGTATTCTTAGGTTATAAATACTTCATTGTTGTAGCCTTTGATGGCTACGTGGACCACAGCTTGCCACCAGTTATGTAGCCATTGATGGCTACAATTTAGGGTGGAGCAGGGAAAGATATAACCTCTTCGGACTTTCTTGGTTTCTTGTACTTGAAGATATTTGCAGCATGGGGATATAATCCCCTATCGGGAGAGTCCCCAGGTGCTCCCTCTAAGGGAAAATCTCTCCTGTCTCTCCATGGGAGAGTTCTACTGGTGCTCCCGCCAAAGGAGAGTCTCTCCCCTAGTCCTCGTCTGTCTGTCTCTGTGTGGCGACCCAGTCGCCGCTTATATATGTCAGTATTCCTATTTTTGCATATCCGGTGTGGGCTTTACAGTAAGATCATAGGTTTGGGATTTATACAATACTATTTATGTATTGTAGTTTTTAGTTTTTGGCTATTATTAATGGATGTGCCTTGACATGATGTATGGGTTGGATCTATGATTATGTAGTTTGGTAGGTATAAGGAAATGATTAATGATATGTCTGGCGACACTATATGCTTGTTTCAGTAACTTTTTGTTGGGCGGTGGCGTGAGTGTGTTGTATGAGTCAGATGTTTACGATTTGGAAATGTGGAGGTCAGCAAGCTTGGAGGTATTGCAAAAGGCCATTTCCTGTCGGGAACCTTGCATGCATGTGGATCACGTGTCAGGCATGTGATATATCGTAATGGTTAGTAATGGTATATGGATACAATTGTGACTTAATAAGTAATATTTACGGGATCAAAATAAATTGTATTTGTAATAAAGTGGTTTTACTGAAAGTGCGTCCCACTTCTTGCGGCGGCAATTTGCACGCCAATTAAAAATATTGTCAAGAGATACCGTGAGTACCAATAGAGGAGGGATTTTTAGTGTAAATCTTGCCAACAACTGGTTAACGATGTGTCTTCATGAAAATTGACTTTTTCCCTCAGCTTGCGGTCATACGATCTAATGGACCACACTCACCTCTGGTATAAACATTTGGTGAAAACAATATAAACAATGCGTGTCGAATGGTCTGCGGATTCATGTTCCTGATGTATATGAACATGGCAAGCAAATGAATTAACGTTCTTGAATTTTCCCCACCGGACAGCACAATTCTGGATTGACATTCTGTCTCTTTATTTCAAGGAAATGGATGTCCTTGTTATTCCAATCACTAAAAATAGTTCATATTATCAACAATTCTCTCGTGTTCAGTCATATAATTATTTGTGTCAGTACCGACTAAATGCTTTCAGAGATTATTGGTAAGTAACATTTAATGAAAAGTCATCATATGACTAGGAATTCGAACTTAGAGCTTCTAACAAATGGACAAAAGATGAATGTAGGTGTAATATATAGGCCAAAAACATTATTATCATTAGCAGACGATAAACTGTTGTTTCAAGAACTGTCTACTTTCTGCAACCGTGACTTACTAATAATGGGTCATTTCCATTTTTTCCCACAATGATTTGACAACCCTCGTACATGGAAGTATAGGTAGTCGCCTGATAGATTTTCTCAGTGACAATTCCTTAGTTCAGCACGTGAGAGACCACAAGAGATGATGGAAACTTACTTGATCTATTGATCACTAGCCGCGGAAATATGATAACCGATATATATAGTTGGTGAAACCATTGCAAGTAGTGATCACAGCTTAGATTGAAACCTCAAAGATCTTTAGATAGTTGTGTATCTAAAATAACTTATTTCAGTAAAACTCCATTAATAGGACTACGTCAGGAGCTTCAACTTAAAGACTGGGAGGCAAAATTAAGCGAAAGGCCTGTAGATCAGATGTGGGAAATATTTTAAAATACGCTTACTAAGATGATTCGTACTTACATTCCGTTTAAGGACAGATGCCCCCCAAATCAGGCTCGCCCAAAATGGCTTGACAAAGGAACTGAAAAAAGAATTACAAAAAAGAGACAAGCTTATAAGAAATACAAGTGTTCTGGTGCACCTAACGACTATAAAATTTCTATGATAAGCGACAATACAAAATGAATATCGTTGATAAATCCAAAGAGAACCCCAAAGAATTCTAAAGTTACATTAGAAATAGAAAAGTTATTAGGAATCATATTGGCTTACTATCTGCTGAAGATCAATTCGAATATTCGAATGAAGGAATGTGTGACATTTTAAACAGATATTCAAGCTTAGTATTCGTAAATGAAACGTCTTATAGTGAAGTCCTAACTGAAGCCTGTGACAAGTCTAAGGAAAAATTATTACTGTAAACATAACAATAGAAAAAAACTAAAAGATGTATAGAAAAACTCAAGTTAATAAAACGCCAGGACCTGAAAGTTGTCATCCAAGAGTCTTAAAGGAAATAAAAAAACGAGGTTGTTGTTCCGTTAGAAATTATAAGGAAAAAAATCAATCATATCAGGAGATGTCCCAAGAGAATGGAAGCTAGCTAACGTTACCCCCATATTCAAAAAAAGGTGACAAAAAAGAAACAAAATAACTACAGGCCTATAAGCTTTAACCTTAATCGTAGGAAAAATGATGGAAACTATCATCAGAGATGCTATCGAACACCACTTAGAAATTAACTGTTTAGTACATGATAAGGCCATGTTCTTTTCTTGCAGATACCAATTAGAGATTATACTGTTTCATTCACTCGCTCCTCATTGAAGGAATCAGTCGTCCTTACAGCTTTATGACTTGCTAAAACTTACGAGGTAGTTCTATTCATCCTCCAAATAAAATTGACCATATTGTGTTATAGATTATGAAGGCCTATTTCACTTTCACCACGCTCGCTTTTCAATATGGGTTAAATGCCTCTTACTTCAAGGGAGTTGCGCATACTTCAGCTCCGAGTAAGTCCATTTCCTCTTGAAATGTCGATTAGCTGGAGTGCATACACGACTACATTATTTCCAGCTAGGAAAGGTATCTGTGATTCGTACCTGTTTTAATAACCTGATTTATACTTGTACATTGAGCAAATCTATTAAAGATATACAAATGGAAAACGGGTCCAATGTATATTGATTTAACTCTAAAACGTCAGCGGTGGTAGGTACTATCAACTGAATAAGATTGCTCGGCGATAGACAGAGAAAAAATATAAGAACATTCCTCACCCTCTCGAGATTAATCGAGATGTCCTATACTATTTAAAATCAAAGGGTTCCCCTGGACTAAATGAAATTGATTGACGTAATCCCATGATAAATATCAGGACGTTCCTTGCTATCTACGCGTTCAAGGATGGATTTCTTCTCATTGCATATGTGACGTATGAATGTAATTATATTTCTCTCGTTTCCTTTAAATTTCATTGGTGAATCAGAGCAAACATTCGATAAATAATTTCTAATGTATCTTACGTTTATTTTACAATATATCTAACTTTCAAAACAAGTTTATTCAGTATAATTTTATTTGTGGAAGACTAGGTGTAAAGCTGGAATATAGATTCAAATACCTTATCAAGAGGGAATCATAATACTTGTTCAGATATCATTTCTGAAATGGAATGCATTTGAGGAATTTGCACATTTATTAAGCTAACTTGGGGTTAGGGATGAATTGACAGGAATAGTTCAACTTTAATATCAACCAAGGCCAATTATACAGTATATTTAGGGACAGGAGGGGAAGTAATTTGGTGTTTAGCATGCGTATGTCCGTTTTCTTTGTGGGCGAGGGAAACGTGAGCGGTCAGAACCGTAGACTTTAACTGTTCACAAATACAGACATCCACTTCGGTGAGACATTTAGCACACTGTTTATCAATTTTCTCCTTTATTCTTTTGATTTTCCATCACGGCATTTAACACGTTTGACTATCCTAGGGAACTTGATTATGACATTTTGCTATGGTCCAGTATATTCATCAGAAACTTTGCATCTTTAAGAAACGCATCACCTCTCGGATCGACTAAAAATGATTTCCTAAAAGATATACTACCTATTACTCAGAAAACAAATATAAGTTTTTGATACTAATGCTCTTGGTACAATGTACCCAAGTGGAAGCTGTTATTCCCACACACGCCTCCGTAAATCCTTCAGATCTTACGGCAGGAGGCTCTCAACTGTTTTGAGTTTTGTATCGTTGCCGTGTGCGCTTACACAGCCAGGGTAAGTGTCACTCAGCGTGGGCACGAGCATTTGATAAAGAAATTAAAGTCCCACGCGCTGCCACATGTGCATTATTCCGTGTACTACGTCGTTTACTTGTACGCTCGGAAAAGAAGTAAAACAAGAAGAAGAAGAGGAAGATGAAGAAGAAGAAGATGACGAAGAAGAAGAGGAAAAAGAAGTAAAAAAGAAAGAAGAAGAAGAAGAAGATAAATATGAAGAAGAAGAAGAGGAAGAAGAAAAATAAGTAAAAAGAAAGAAGAAGATGAAGATAAAGATAAATATGAAGAAGAAGAAAAAGAAGATGAAGAAGAAGAAGAAGAAGATGAAGATGAAGAAGAAGATGACGAAGAGGAAGAAGAAGAGGAAGAAGAAAAAGAAGTAAAAATAAAAGAAGAAGAAGAAAAAAGAGGAAGAGGAAGATGAAGAAGAAGAAGATGACAAAGAAGAAGAATAAGAAGAGGAAGAAGAAAAAGAAAGAAGAAGAAAAGGAAGAAGAAGAAAATGAAGATAATGATAAAGATAAAAATGAAGATGAAGAAGAAGTAAAACAAAGAAGAAAAAGGAAGAAGATGAAGAAGAAGAAGAAAAAGAGGAGGAAGAAGAAGTAAAACAGAAAGAATAAGAAAAAGAGCAAGAAGAAGAAAAAGAAGAAGAAGAAGAAGAAGAAGGAACTTGTTCTGAATTACAAGGTCCTCCTTCAGGAGATGAAGGAGCGTGGGAGCCGCCACATAGTCTGTGGGATCCTTCCGAGGATCTGCGCTGGCTCGTGTTGAAACAGAAGAGCCATAGGGATCAATGAGAGGATATCACAGTTGTGCAAGCAGCTGGAATATGACTTTCTTGTTCCTTGATATCTTTTCCAGGGTCTCGGCGTAATAATCAGTGACGATCTCAGATCATCAAAGCAGTGTATTTCCGTCTCAGAGAATGCAAATAAGATTCAAGGACTGATTGCGACATCTTTTTATTTTAAAAGTCCATCTGTCATTATCAAGATATATAAATTGTTAGTTCGTCCATATTTGGAACATGCTGTTCCTCTATGGGCACCGAATCTCATTAAAGACATTGACAGATTAGAAATAATACAACGGCGACCCACAAAACTGATTCCAAATATCAGAAATAAATCGTACGAAAATCGACTAAAGCATATGAATCTATTTTCCCTAAAAAAAGCGTAGACTCAGGGGTGATTTGATACAGGTCTCTAAAATTCCAAAGGCAATTGACAACATTAAAAGTGAAGAAATTTTCACAGTAAATGGAAATCAGACAAGAAATAATGGTCTCAAACTGTTAGCAAGCAGATTTAATTTGAATGTGGGTAGAAACAACTTCACCAACTGTGTAGTAAATGAAAGGAATAAACTTCCTGCAGAGGCAGTACAATGTAATACAGTTCGAAGTTTTGATGGCTGCCATTTATCTTATTTATTTATTATTATCTATCTGCTTATTTTTTATTATTAGTTATTCAATATAAATTATTGCTATTTTTCTGTTTAATATTTGTCATTAGTTATTTATTTTATTCACTTATCTATCCTTTTCCGCGTCCGACCTAGCTATGGACCAAAAGGTCTACTGTCGACGTCCTCTTCCTTTGTAATCCTTTGTATGAAGTAAACGAGGAAGAAGAAGAAAAGGAGAAAAAAGAAGAAGAAGAAGAAAAGAAAAAGAAGAAGAAAAGAGAAGAAGAAGCAGAAAAGAAGTAAAAAGAAGAAGAAAAAAGAAAAAGAAGAAAGAAGAAGAAGAAGAAGGGGGAGGAGGAGAAGTGGGATGCACCGTGCAAATTGCCTGATTGCATCTCGAGATAAAGGGGGGTGGGCGAGGGCGTCATCATTTTTCTAATTACCTAAAGACTTCGCTGGAATACGACGCCAAACGTCGCCTCTCCTGTCGACCTATTGAGAAGGAAGCGTGCAGGTACAGATGCACAACGGTAGCTGTGAGCTGGTGGTCATATTTGGAAGGGGGGAGGGAAACTTACCTCTTCTTGTGAACCAGCTGCTTTAAATGCCACCTGCTGCTGCTGCTGCTGCTGCTGCTGCTGCTGCTGCTGCTGCTGCTGTTCTTGTTCTTTTTGGTGGTGGTGGTGGTGTTGGCCAAATTGTGGTGTTTCTACTTTTGCTGCTCACACCCCCCCTCCTCCTCCTTTCTTTCCTTCTCCTCCTCCTCATACTCCTCCTCCTCCTCTTCCTCCTCCTCTTTCTCCTACTCCACCTCCTCCTCCTCCTCCTCCTCCCGTTCTCCTATTTTCCTTTTCAACTCTTATCACCCTTTCCTCTTTTCTTTCCTCCTCCTCTTCCTCCTCCTCCTTCTTCTCCTCTATCTCCTTTTCTTAGTCCTATTCCACCTCCACCTTCTGTTCCTCCACCTCCTCCTCCTCCTCCTCCTCCTCCTCCTCCCGTTCTTCTATTTTTCCTTTTTTCAACTCTTATGTCCTCCTCCTCCTCCTCCTCCTCCTCCTCCTCCTCCTCCTTCTCTTCCTTCTCCTCCTTTTCTTCCCTCTACTCCATCTCCACCTCCTCCTCCTCCTCCTCCTCCTCCCGTTCTTCTATTTTTCCCTTTTTTAACTCTATCTCCTCCTCCTCCTCTTCCTCCCCCTCCTCTTCCTCCTCCTCCTCTTCCTCCTCCTCATCTTCCTCCTCCTCTTTCTCCTACTCCACCCTCTGTTCCTCCTCCTCCTCCTCCTCCTCCTCCTCCTCCCGATCTCCTATTTTTTCTTTTTTTCAATTTTTATCTTCTCCTCCTTCTTTTCCAGTTGCTCTGTGTTCCCTCTCTCCCCTCCTCCTCCTCCTCCTTTTCCTCTTCCCTCTTCTCTTCTCTCTTCCCATCCTTCCCCGTCAACCACTCCATCTTGGCTCCCCCTTTCCCTTCTCCTCCTCTTCCTCTTCCCTCTCTTCCTCCTTTCTCCTCATCCTCGTCTCCTGATATAAACCTTTTTTTGTCTTCCTTCTCCTCCTCCTCCTCCTCCTGCTCTTCCTCCTCCTTTATCTTATTTTCCTTCTGTTATGTGGTTTCTCACACTCCTCCCCTCCTCTTCCTCCCCCTCCTCCTCTTCCTCCTCCTCCTACTCCTCCCCTACTCCTCCTCCTCCTCCTCCTGCTCTTCCTCCTCCTTTATTTTATTTTCCATTTGCTATGTGTTTTCGCACCCTCCTCCCCTTCTCTTTCTTTCAACCCTCCTCTTCCTCCTCCCCTCCTCCTCTTCCTCCTCCTCCTCCTCCTGCTGTTCCTCCTCCTGCTCTTTCTCCTCCTTTATCTTATTTTGCTTTTGCTATGTGTTTTCTCACCCTTCTCCCCTCCTCTTTCTTTCAACCCTCCTCCTCCTCCTCCTGCTCTTCCCCCTCCTCCTCCTCCTGCTCCTCCTCCTCCTGCTCCTCCTCCTCCTCCTCTTCCTCCTCCTGCTCTTCCTTCTCCTCCTCCTCCTCTTGCTCTTCCTCCTCCTCCTGCTCCTCCTAGTATAACTTCATCTTTACCCTCTGTTTTCAGTGTTCCTTCCAGTTCCCTTCTCCTCCTCCTCCTCCTCTTCCTCCTCCTTCTTCTGTACCTTCCCTTCTCCTCCTCCTCCTCCTCCTCCTCTTTCTTCTGTACCTTTCCCTCTCCTCCTCCTCCTTCTCTTTATTATGTCCCTTTTTCTCCTGCTGCTGTACTTTCTCCTTATGCTTCTTCTATAATTCTTCTTCTCCTTACTCTACATACCATTTCTTTTCCTACACTCCTTTCCTACTCTTTCTCTCTTCCTCCTCCTCCTCTTCTCCCTCCTCTTCCTCCTCTGCCTGGTCCTCCCCCTCCTCCTCCTCCTCCTCCTACTCCTCTTTTCCTTACTATACATACCCTTTTTTTCCTACACTCCTTTCCTACTCATTCTTTCTTTCTCCTCTTCTTCCTCCTGTGTCTGGTCCTCGCCCTCCTCCTCCTATACCTCCTCCTCCCATTCCCATCCTCCTTCACCTCCTATACCTCCTCCTCCCATTCCCATCCTCCTCCTCCTCCTCTTTACTATACATACCCTTACTTTTCCTAAATTCCTTTCCTACTCATTCTCCTCCTCTTCTTCTCCCTCCTCTTCCTCCTCTGCCTGGCCCTCCCCCTCCAACTCCTCCTCCTATACCTCCTCCTCCTCTTCCACCTCCTCCTCCTCCTCCTCCTCCAGGGCCTCCCCCACGACTCTCTCTCTTCCCAGCTCTCTTCTTGAAGCGACAGCTGCCTGTTGCTTCTGCCTTCGCCTCACCGGGCGTAGTCTCAGCCTTACCCTACTCCCCGTCGTCGTCGTCGTCGTCGTCGTCATCGTCGTCACCGCTTGGCCTGATTTCGGTACATTTCTTCTGCTGAATACAACTGTACCCTCTCTGTAGGCACGCTGGCCTCGTTTCTGAACTTTCCCTAGGTTGCTCGCCATGTTCTCCCCTAGTGTGTTGTGTGTGTGTGTGTGTGTGTGTGTGTGTGTGTGTGTGTGTGTGTGTGTGTGTGTGTGTGTGTGTGTATGTGTGTGTGTGTGTGCGTTCGTGCGTGTGTGTATGTGTGTGTGTGTGTGTTTGAGCGTGTGTGTGTTTGATTGTGTGTGCGTGCATGGTCTTGGATCTCGTGTGTGTGTGTGTGTGTGTGTGTGTGTGTGTGTGTGTGTGTGTGTGTGTGTGTGTGTGTGTGTGTGTGTGTGTGTGTGTGTGTGTGTGTGTGTGTGTGTGTGTGTGTGTGTGTGTGTGTGTGTGTGTGTGAGTTTGTGTGTGTGTGAGTTTGTGTGTGTGTGTATGCACGCGCGCATGGGTATTAGCGTTTGCGTTATACACCATAGTCTTGGATCAAGTGCTGGACTTGTGATCGACAACTACTATCCTTCCCATGAGTTTTGTATTTTGTGTGGCCCAATCTATGAGCAATGCTCTAATCTTATATACACTATACATCATATTATCTGTCCCCTCAAAGAAAGCAGTGATGGCTTGTAGTATTGTCATATTTTACAAGTGACGAACGGAGATCGATCTAGGCTCCGCTGAGTTGGCAGGACAAGCCGCTAACAACTACAGCAACCAGCGCGCGCGCACGCGTGTGTAAAAGCTAATTAGATTTGATAGTCTTGATCTTTAATCTCTAAAACCAAATTGATTATCCGCCATTTTCCATCAAGATATTTAACCCACCTCCCCTTTATAATTCACATAATTCATCGATCATGTTGATTAGTGATAATGACCTATAGTTCATTGGTTTGTCCTTAATTCACCCGTTCTTACTTGATACTATATTTACTCTTTTCTAGTCTTGTGGTACCATCTCTTTCTTCAATGATCAATCACATAATCTGTCACAAACCGTGTCAGCCGACTGCTCTCTGCATTATTTAGATATCTAAATTGAAACACTGTCAGGCCATGGAGATTTCCTCACGTGTACTTTCGCCAATAGTTGGTGTAATTTCGTTGCTAACATATTTATTTCATACAACGGAACAGTACTATCTACAGCTTATTTCTCTTTCTTAACTTCCCATTGATAAATCTGAAGTATAGTTGGAGGTTATGGTATTTGTGTCTGTCAGTAATATAATGTTCAATTTTCTTCTTTTCCTCTCTACAGATTCTCGTGTAATAATTTCTAGGTTTTATGTGTTCACCCCTATTTCTTTCACTTATTCCACTTTATCTTTTATGCCTTCCATGGCTATTTCATACATTTCAATAAACCAGTCTTTTAAATGAGTCTTCTTTTCATTAATTTCCCATTGTCTCAGTTTCGTTAGCATTCATGGATGTTTGAAAAAATTACGTTTGTCTTCCCAAACTTGTATCTACTATTACTGCTGGGTTAATATCTCGGCCCTATATCTCTTTCCGTCGACAGGAATTCAACCGCTTCATGATCACTGTGGAGTACTTGTAACTCAAAGATTCACTGAAATTAGTTTCTTTGGTTTGTAGTAGGACCAGCCTTGCTTGAGCTTCTCATCTTCTTAATATTGTAACTTCTAGTACACATTTGGTTTTTGTATTTTCCATGGTAATATTCAATTAATCTCCATGAATATTTGCCTACCACTCATCCCAATTTATCTCCTTGCAGTTGAAGTCACTTTTGAGGATTATATTATCACTTTGTTAAACAATTTTCTTCAACATATGGTACTTTTCAGCATTCCAAACCTTCGTTCAAGATGGTGCATATGCTGTTGAGAAATCTCCCTTTCTCCTTTTACTTTTGTAATAGACTCATTTCCCAATGGATATTTTAAAGATGTTTTTCTGCAGCTGTTGCTCATTTCCAATTCGTTGCATTTTTTGCATTGGAATAAATTTTCCTTTCTTGGCTTCATGCAAAAAAAAATAGTGTCTAGATCTTTTTGTAATAACCTACAGTCCTCCTCGTTTTTAATATTGCTTATGGTTTTTTCATCACCTGCAAACATTTTGCAATAGCTTGTTGTATCCTCCACCATGTCACTGAAATAGAGAAGAAACATTATTGGCGCAAGAACTGAACCTTATGGAACTTTTCTGGTTACTGATATATATATATATATATATATATTTATATATATATATATATATATATACAGTATATATATACATATATATATATATATATATATATATATATATATATATATATATATATATATATATATATATATATATATATATATATAATACACACACACACACACACACACTCACACACACACACACACACACACACACACACACACACACACACACTCACTCACATACACACACACACACACACACACACACACACACACACACACATATATATATATATATATATATATATATATATTATGCATATATATATATGTATATATATATACAATGAAAGAGAGAAAAAGTGATAAGCAGAAAGAGAGATAAGAGAGACAGAGAGTTAGATAGAGAGAGGTAGACAGAGACAGAGAGAGAGAAAAAGAGAGAGACGATAGAGAGAGGCAGATAAATACTGAGATGAAGAGAGAGATGTAAAAAAGAAAGATAGATAGATAGAGAGAGAGAGAGAGAGAGAGAGAGAGAGAGAGAGGGGAGAGAGAGAGAGAGAGAGAGAGGACAGAAGTATATATATATAGCGAGAGAGAAAGATAAAAAAGAGAGACAGAAAGATAGGTAGATAGATAGATAGATAGAGAGAGAGAGAGAAAGACAGACAGAGAGAGAGAGAGAGAGAGCGAAAACAAAAGAAAGAAAGGGGATGGGAAAGAGTGAAGACAAAAGGCAAGAGAAGACAAAGAATTTTTGTTTTGTGTTTTTGCCCAATACGAAGGCAGCCGAGGGAAGGTACTTTCATAGATCGAATTTCTTTTGTTTTTGTGCATTTTTTCCCCATTTTTTCTTTGTTTCACCATTCCACCTTTTCTTACTTTCTGTCTGATTCTCTATGTCTTTGTTCTTCTGTGTTTAATTTCTTTGTTTATTTGATTCTCTCTTCTCTCTTTCTTTCTCTCTCTCTCTCTTTCTTTCTTTCTTTCTTTCTTCCTTTCTCTCTTTCTTTTCTTTTCGGCTACACAACTGGATATAATGACTCAAGACTTACATTAGAGGTATAGTATCCTCTAATGACCTAGTTAGAACTTGTGAGTTATTGGGTCAAAGTCAAGGTTACCGAGGTTATCGTAATCATCTTCCCGATTGGAATTTCCTTAAATCGATTTACCCAAATCATCTTCACGATAATTCTAAGTCATAGCATCGTGTGGTACATAAATGAGATTGAGTAGTTTGACCTGGAGTGGCTTTGACAAATGAAACTCTTCGTTACAGATTCTGACGCGGGAGACGTCTTAAACAGAAAACGGTTCCAGATGTATATGACAAAAGAAAATATGTATAGTTTGATCTTGAGGGACTATAAAAGGGCAGACACACAGTCACAGATATTTATGGGCATTAATTCGAACACGGTTGAAGATAAATAGATGTTTATTTTCTCTGACACCTAAGCTTTTGATGGATTAGGTTGTTTGGATTTTAAGTAAGTGGCAATTTGTTTTCCTAGTGTCCATGAGAAAAGAAAAGCATATATTCCTTTAATATATTAAATGACAATATTAATTATTTTGAAACTTTTGTGATCACCTAATCTAACCTAACCTAACCTAACCTAATCTAACCTAACCTAACCTAACCAAACCTAACCTAACCTAATCTAACCTAACCTAACCTAACCTAACCTAACCTAACCTAACCTAACCTAACCCAACCTAACCTAACCTAACCGTTTCCCTCAGCTAGGTAAAATCATCTGACAGTAGCCATTAAACCCATGCAACTCTGTTAGCCACCCTTCGTGAACGACCACTCACGTTTAAGGGTCTTGAGAATGGCTGTTGGTCGGATTAAGTGTGTCATAGAAATGAGAGTCAGAGTAGGGGTGTGTGGCTAACGCGGCTGCAAGCGTGCGTGCAGAGGTACACGGGGGGGGGGAGGGGGGAACGAGCGGGAAGGTGGGAGGGAGGGAGTGAGTGAGGGAGATGAATACTGAGCTAGGCGAGAGCGAGAGCGAGGCGGGGAGGAGGTGGCCGGCTGAGCGGCCGGGCAGCTTCACCTCACCGGGAGAGAAGTGCCGCGCGGCTCCTCGCCTCGGCTCGCCTTGCCGCGCAACTCTCTCTCGGTCGTCCTTGACCTCTAACGCGCCGAGTTCCCTCCTCCTATCTACTCTCCTTCCCCTTCCCCCTCCCCCTCCTTTTCCTCCTCCTCCTCCTCCTCCTCCTCCTCCTTTTTTTCTCATCCCCCCCCCTAGCATCTCCGCCGGCTTTCGGTTTTCACCGCCCCCTCTCCCACCTCCCCTGTCCCCAGAGTCTATCCACACGTCTTCTTCTCTCGCAAGGCACATCTTCGGCGAGCGGGTTCACGGCTTTCTTCTCAGAGTCTATTATCCCCGTCAATTGTTCTGGCAATCTACCTTTTCAGACAGCCCCTTCCCTCTCTTTTTCTTTTCTTTTTCTTAAACACAGTCGACTTAGTTACTGATGTCCAAGGCGTGTTGCCTTATGGCTAGCATTCACTACCACTGCTTTAGTATCTTAACCCCACGCCTTTTCCCCTGTGTTTGGGCTATCCACGTAAATCTCGAGTATCTATCCAATATAAATTCTGTATACGATACTCCTTGGCCATTCAGTTTCCCTCTACCCTTAAGCCGGCTTTTATAACAATACTGCTTCTGCCCACGCCATCTTTACTAGGCGGGAGTACACCTCGGTGAAATTACACGACTCAAAACAACATCCATCGTGATGATTACATCTTAAGGTCGATTTTACCACACGTCACTCTTCGTGAGGTCACTCACTCTCTCTCACTTTCCCTCACCTGCAGGGAGGCTACTCACGTGTCCTTCGGCCTATTTCCTCGTGGGCTCGAACAGACACACTAGCCTCACTTCTACTCTTGGAATCCTCCTCTTGACACCCCTGGACCCCTGCAGCTGACCTCATTACCATACCCTACGTCACGTCGTCTCCGTAGCAGGGTTTCATCTCGCCGTGATGGGCCAGGCAGACTCTTTCTCTCTCGACCTCAACGACAAGGATGCGTCACTTCACCCATCCATCCACTCATCCATCCATCCATCCATTATTTGAGATGCCCACCGAGTATGGGGTCAACTATCCCCGTCCTGGATCCTTCGTAAGTCGTCTTCTTCGGCCACAGCGGCTTTATATGCCAGTCATTTTAAATAGACCTTGTCACTTGGCCACCATTTTTGAAGCCGACCACCTCACACATCGGCCTTTTTCAAGCCGATCTCACAGGAGGGGTTCTCCTGTCTACAAGCCGATTTCGCTGCGGTTTTGTTATCAACTATTCTGCAGTTGACTAACTCAGTTTCAGTTTGGCGGCATTCTGATCGTCTTGCCACGGGGGACTGGCTTCATCTCATGAAGCCGCTGGCGACATTATCTTCCTCACTTTTTTTTTTTTTTTTTTTTTAAATTGGCGACCGCCCTCTAAGCCTCCTTGTTCACCTGATGGTCGATTCCGTTTTCTAATTGGAAACCTGTGGAACCTCAGTATCCGGCATCGTCCCTTATGCTTGGATTGCGTTGGGAAGAAACGTTGGACTACTGCAGGGATGGGCAACCTTTCTAAGCGTGCGTGCCAAAATCAGCCAAATCTTGGATACAAAATGTTCTCGCCTGTCAGCAGAGTAACATAAATGATAGGTCTCCCTACTGTACATACAAGTATGGGCCCACTCCCTCCCTCCCAGTAGGGGTCCCAATCCGCCGACCAGCGCAGCATGCGGTTACCAATGGCCATACAAAAGAAGTGGAGATTTATCAGTTATATGTTTTAAGGTGAGCTCTGAGTGTTGCGTGCCGGAAAAAATCGTTAGTATGCCAGTTTTGGACGCGTGTCAAGGGCTGCTCACCCCCGGACTACTGACTGTCTTGTGTAAGCGTGTTGCCGGAACTTTTCTGTCGCGACCAACTGGTCGACGTAGAACAGTCGGTTAAACCGGACTCTGTCCGGAGTTCGAGGACCGGACCCTGTGGTCTGTACCTCTGAGTGGAGTTACAGGTTTTGATGGGTTTTGGAGACGGGATGCGGCGGGAGATTTCTCCCCGTCGTCTGTCCTGCAGAACCGCGACGAGCAGGTGTCCCATGGTTAGTCCCGACTTATTCAGTCTCTGGCTTCAGTCCTGTTAATCATTTGTGCCCCGTCTTGTATCCCTCCAGATCAGTGATTCTTAACCTTTTTCAGTGCCCTTAGTACCCCTTGATTATCTCAAAATATTTTTCCTCGTACACCCATCCAATATAAATGCAATGCAAGCATATAAAAAAGGATTAGTGATACAAACCTTGCTGATGAATGATTAGATATATTCAAATACTGAACAAAGGTACTTTTTTTTTATTTCAAATTAGAAATGTCAATTAGTAGATTACAATGAATGCACGTTATGCTTTCTCATGGTAAATATGCAGTACCATTGCACCGGCTATCATGTCTCGTATTTCCAGGATTCAGGTTTTATATTTCTTTGGGGTACAGTTGCTCTATGTTAAGAAACACTATTCTAGATGACGTTGCTGCACGCCCTACCAGATTTATTTTCAAATCGACCTTTAAGGATTACAATGGGAAAGAATATCGACGCAGGGGTTTTCGGTTGATAACGATTTTTTCTGAAGAATGAATACGTAAGTGTGCCAACAAAAATTGAAAGCAAATAAACATCAAGAAGAATAAGGTACAGTATTTCAGTGCCGTTTACAGAACGGTGGCGAACTCTCCGTCTCCTCAGTTCGGGAGTCGGTCCACCCTCTCCACAAACGGAATTAGTGTTATGTTGAGCACAAAGTTCAAAGTTCGCAACACTGTTAACCCCTTTGCCGCCATGATACTTTTTTACACATTTTGATTAGACTGAAGCTAGACGACAGCTGGTAGGACTTCGCCAGAGTGGTCAAGGCCATTTTCATCATCACCCCTACTCCACACTTCACTATCTTGACTCCTTTGAAATACATGCACACATACATACATACATATATATATATGTATATGTATATACATACATATATATATATATATATATATATATATATATATATATATATATATATATATTAGGGTGGTGCTTATTTTCCAATTTTTGAAATTTTGCGTTACATCCCCCAAAAATGTTTCTTTAGGTGTAGTAAAAGCGAGGCTAAAATGTTATCCAAATTGTATGTTGTTTGCTGGTGGCGCCGAGTGTCCAAAGTTTATTCCCTATGGGGGCTCACTATTAATTAATTATAATAGTAATGTCTCCAGTTGTGGATCAGTGGATGACGGAATTTTGCTACCCATTTTTTTTCTTTCTCTCTCTTCTACAGATGGCAGCAAATCGTGTGTGTGGAATTTGCTTATTAGGGAAGCCTTCCCCAGCCATTACCGGGAACAAGCTCCCTTCCAAGAGACAGGTTCTGCAAGTCTTCTCCCACCTTCACAATGAAGAGAAGAAGAAGACCGTTCGTGAAGCAGCCACGGGAGCAGTTGGCGCTGCTTTATCCTTCTGGGATGAGGCCAGAACACCTGTCCGTCTACAGAGGCACCTTATCGAGAAGCTGAAGGCACTCTTCAACTCGCGGAGGTCTCTCAGGAAGGAAAGGGAAGGAAGAAGGAGTCTGTGGTCTGGTGCCAGAGGGAGAAAGATTTCAACGATGACCTGGACGACATCTTCTGTATGGCTCGCCAGGATGCTCTGCACCTGGTAACCACGTGGACAGGTTCTCAGTCCTTGTGTCGGGAGAGGGCACGGAGAAATTAATTGGAGTTCCCAGACTGCCTGGAGGAGAGACGAGGGGGTGGGGGGTGGAGAACCAGGGGCCGAATCTATAAAGGACCCTAACCCCTAACTCTATGGCTAGAATGCTTATGTCTAGAACGTCTAAGCATTTAGGTCGCCGACATAGGGACTTAGGTAAAATCTTCACCATTTTGAAGACTTATGTCTAGACTTAGGGGTTAGGATCTTTGATAAATTTGGTCCCAGGCTTCAGCCGTCGTCGCAGCCATGGGAGTGTTGTGGGGACCTCTGAGAGAGTCTTCGGGACGGACTTCGACACGACTGCCTCCAATACGGGGAAGCCATCGTGGGTTTGCCCACGCACTGAACAGAGGCTGGGTGGGTCGGGACCTCTTCCAAATTTGATGCACTTGGGGATTTGGTTCTGGCTAATGGCAGAAGATTTTATTGAGGTTAGAGGATTCTCTGAGTGTACATGTGTGTGTGTGTGTGTGTGTGTGTGTGTGTGTGTGTGTGTGTGTGTGTGTGTGTGTGTGTGTGTGTGTGTGTGTGTGTGTGAGTGCGCGCGGGCACATACACATAAAAACATCTTTGCAAGTTCAATGAACAGTTGTTGTTGTTGTCGTTCCCTAGACTGTCTGTCCGAGCAGTCCCGTCTCCCCAAGGAAGGCCACAGCCGAAACTGGGTTTTCCCACAAATCCTTTATAGAGTGTATGTTGTGTTGTTTGCGTGCATGAATGTGTATAATGCAGTCTTCCATTATGTGTTGTATGGTATGGGGTGAAGTGTTACATCCTGGGCAGCTGTTCACAACACGGTCGTCCAGCCTCTTCTGGTAGCTTAGAAGTGCTGGGTGGTGACCGCATCGCAGTCTGGCCAAGTGGACTCTGTCCTTACGTGGGAGAGAGGATTCAGAAGGGTGGATATCAGGGGGTCTGGCATGCAGCAGTGTGTTGTCTTTCAGTGTGTTAATGGAGCGGTGAGTGATATGATTATGAATATGTTTCCGGAGGCTGGTATTTGGTGGTTGTGGAGGAAGAGAAGAGAGTATCTGTGTGTAATAAAGGTCTTTGGGTGTAGTTTTAATGTTTCTTGGTGTGTGTGGGTGTTCTGCTATGTAGTGTAGCGGGTGTGATGTGTTTGTGGTGGCTGCAGCTAGTGTTTGTGTGCCTCTCATGTCGAGGTGGTCCTTGACTTTGAGGACTTTTGTTTCATGGTGTAAATGGTCTGTAGGTGATGTATTTGTGCAGCCTGTAATTGTTTTTAGGGCTTTGTTTTGTATGATTTGAAGGGTGTTGTGGTGTGTCTCACTGAGATTAGGAGCCCATGCAGGACTCGCATAATTCATCACTGAGTGTATGCATTGTTTGTATATTGTTATATTAGTTTCTTTGTTTTGTCCAAATGTTGTTCCAGTGATTGACTTAAGTGCGTTAAGTCTAGGTGTGCATTTGTTTTTTATGTTTGTGAGGTGTTGTTTGAAAGACATGGATGTATCGTATGTTACACCAAGAATTTTCGGTGTGTTTGTGTGTGGTATTAGAGTGTTGTTGATGTAGAGATGAGGTATGTATTTGTGTTCTTTTGTCCAGTTGGTGAGAAGTGTTGCTGTAGATTTGGTTGGAGCTATTTTGAGTCTGTTTGTGATGAACCATGTGTTGAGTGTGTCAAGGTAAGGCTGGATTATTTCTGCAGCTTTGTCTGTGTTACGATGTGTGCATGTGATTGTTATGTCGTCTGCGTAGGAAGAGATTTGTATGTCTGAGGTGTCTGGCGTGGGTAAGTCATGCATGTATAGATTAAATAATGTGGGGGATAGAACCGAGCCCTGTGGTACTCCGTTCTTAATGTTTCTGATGTGCGATGATTGGCCATTATATGACACATGAGCATTCCTGCCTGCCAGATAATTGGCCAGCCATCTTTTGGTGTTATTGTGCATGTCTGTGTTATATATTTTATTTGTTAGGTTGTGGCGGGGGATAGCATCAAAAGCTTTACTAATGTCCAATGTTATAAGAAGTGTTCTGTGGTGGGGCCTATCTGAATTGATGCCATCTAAAATTCTTTGTGTGAGGTTTGTCAGAAGAGTGTTTGTGGAGTGTAGTGGCCTAAAACCGTGTTGTGAGTCAGCAAGGGGAATATATGGTGTGACAAGTTTAAGTATTAGGCGTTCAATGACTTTAGAGGGGGTGCAGAGAAGTGTGATTGGGCGGTGCGATGTTGGGATTGTTGGGTCTTTGTTCGGTTTTGGAATGGTGATTATTTTACCATGCTTCCAGATGTCGGGTATTGTGTTGTGTGAATAGCTGTAGTTTGCAATGTTTGTGAGTGCGTGTATACCTTGTGGTCCAATGTGTTTTAGGTGTATGTTGCTTATGTTATCAGGGCCACAGGCAGATGAGTGCTTGAGACTATGCAATATGAGTTTTGTCTGACTGTCTATGAAGGGTGTATAGTCTGAGTCTGTGGGAAAGTCTTTCTTACGTCGAATGGTGCGTCGGTCGTCAGGGTGAGATGTAAGATGGCTCGTCTGTGCAAAATGACGTATGAGTGCGTTTGCTTGTTGTCTGTTTGAGGGTAGATTATCTGTTGTTGTGATTATTGCTGCGTGAGAGCGTGTAGTGTTAGTGTTGGATAGTGTGATGCTGTTGAGTGTTTTGTACAATTTGCTGGTGTTTGTTTTGTGATCAAGTGTATTGATAAAGTTTTGCCAATTTTGTGTTTTTTGTTCATGTATTTTATTGGCAATCACAGTGTTTAGTGTTTGTATTTGGTCTGCTATGTTTTGAGGGATAGGTGTGGGGGTATCGTGTTTAAGTGTGTCACGTTGTCTGATGAGGCCTTGGATTTCTGGTGTGAAGTTGGGGTTGTGTGATTTTCTGTTGCCTCTAGGGATGTATCTCTTGTCTGCGTTTTGTATGATTGTATTAAAAGCGTGCACAGCATTGTTTATGTTTGTGATTGGTGTACTGTTAAGTGTTTCAAAATGTTGTTCTGTCTCTTCATTAAAGGCTTCCCAGTTAGCTCTCTTGTAATTGGTGTAAGTGTGTCTGTGGCCAGCTGGGGTGCATCTTGTTTTGGTGGTGATGATGATTGGAAGGTGGTCAGAACCAAGGGCTCCGACCACTCTCCATGATGTTGTTGGGGTTAGGCAGGGGGAGCAAAAGGTGATATCAGGAGAGGAGGGAGTGTAGAGGGCTTGGTATGGGATATGTGTATGATTATGCGTGTTGTTCATGATAGTCAATGAGTCGAATTGAGTCTGTATATCAAGCCCTCTGTCTGTGTCAGGGTTGTCGACAAACCAGGCAGACGACTTGGCGTTGAAGTCACCACCCATGATCAGGTTGGGGATTGAGGTTAGTTGGCTGAGTTGAGGTCTGAAGGTGTTTGGAACTGTGGGGGATGATTGGGGGGGAATGTACATGTTAACTATTGTTAGTGTTGAATTGTTGCCTGTGCGGATACGAATGGATTGGGTTTCTGTTGTGTTATCTGTGGTAGGGAGGAGAATTTTGGTTGTGGCACTTGTGTCCACAAAACAGATGGAATGGTGGATCAGGGTGATGAGTCCACCGCCATTGCCGTCAGTCCGGTCTTGTCTGATGGTGGTGTAATTATGAAATGATGGTGTTTTGTGTGAGTGTCTTAATTTTGTTTCTTGTAGAATTGCAATGTGTATGTTGTGTTGTTTAAGAAAGTGTTCAAGTTCATGTTTTTTAGTGTTTATACCGTCAATGTTGTGTTGTAATATGTTGATGTTGTGTGTTTTGTATGTGTTGTATGTTGCCGTTTGGGGTTGAGGTTGGGGTGGTAGTGGGGAAGGTGTAGGATCTGGGACAGAG
The DNA here is from genome assembly GCF_046742065.1 of Oratosquilla oratoria. Taxonomy (NCBI): domain Eukaryota; kingdom Metazoa; phylum Arthropoda; class Malacostraca; order Stomatopoda; family Squillidae; genus Oratosquilla; species Oratosquilla oratoria. The sequence continues at coordinate 49,046,904 of NC_134808.1, forward strand.
GGGGGGAAAGGAGAGATCGGGGACAAAGGAAGGGGAGTACTAATCGGGGGTAAGGGCAAAGGGAAATTGTGAGTGGGTAAGGGTGTAGGCTGTGGTTGGCGAGGTGGGATTGGGGTTACTGGAGGGCAGGTAGAACATGTCCAAGTGTTTGTGTATTGGTTTGTGTCAGCAAGTGTTGTACAAGTGAGGTGGGCCCAGTTTTTGCACATATTGCACTGAACTGAGCCCTTTGTCTGTCTGCTCGAAGTAATGGGTTTAGAGCATGTTGGGCATGTGTATTTTGTGGTGGGCCCAGGATTGCTCTCTACATCTCCGGCTAAAAGTAGAAGAAGAGGGGTGATCGCCGGAAAATGACCCCTCAGTGCAGAAAAAACGTAACATTGTGTGTTGGAAAAAAAGGATTGTGGTACTCCCCCAGGTAGGCGTAGCTCCTCCTTGGGGATCGGTGCCATCTGCGTAGAGCTGATGGCCAGGGGTAGATGCTGCTGTTTGGCCCCCAACTCTTGGGGTTGGGGGGTGGTCCCACGACGTAGACGTTGCAGCTCCAGGACCTCCATGAACAGTAAAGGACTTTGGCGTATATTGTATACACCGTTTGAAATAGTCAAATCAAGCACTCTGTTGTGCATATATTACTGTTACTAGAATTGATCAAACGTACACGTTTACTGTGTGAAATAAAAAATTTGACAAGACGTTTAGAAATGACTTTGTTGAATAAAGAAAACGTGGTTGGAGGCTTTAAGATATTCGCGCTCCTGACGATTGTGCTGATTTTTTATAATTACTAGCTGCTTATTTTTACTGAAGCAAAGTAGAGCAGTTTAAGAACTAAAGAAGAATGTTGTAAGAAAATTTGAAAAAAAGAGATAAATTATCATCATTTACAATGATTTCGAAGGCAAAATTAAAACGAATTTATGCCTGATACGTAAAGAGCCGTGGACACTCGCGACGAAGTTGATTTATCGAACAACAGGAGAGAAGCCTGCTGATCGTCGAAACAATTTTATTTTGTTTCTTCTATTTTTCCAAAGTAAGGGTTTCTTGCAAGTAAGGTGTACTTCTTAATCTCGCTCTTGTCTGAGGCCTTCTGTGTGAGCTCTGAATCTTCTCACCATTACTGTGTGAAGAACGTAAAAACGAAGATCTCTTCGTTGGTCTCAGAGGTTCAAGTTCTTTTGGAACTTATTTACAACTTTGCTGCATTCTACGAGATATGTGTCCCGGCTCTTGAATTTGATGTCAAACCTGATTCTCCTCCTGTGCCCCTCCTCTTCAGTGTGCCTCCTCCGGTTTCTGGTGATGTTTGGAAGGTCTTCGTTTTGCATGCTGGTGTCGAACTGGAAGCTGGTCCCAACGAGCCGAGTGTCCGGCGAGAGCCCGCATCGCGGTCTTCGCGAGCTCTTCGGCCTCCGAGATTCTACACTTGAGCTCAGTCGCCATGATCACCAACACATTCAAGCTCATTACGTTCAGATATTTCATTATCCTTGGTCAATGGGTGTGCATGGGTATAGTAATGGTCATAATCATTGTGTGCATAGGAACACAATTGTTATTATAACCATTGCGTGAATGTCAATATAGTTGTGATAATGTGCACATATGAATATAATTTTTATTTGCGATGATGCAGTGGCTTACAATGGATAAGGGTAGAGCATATATATATAAGTTACAAATATTATGTTTAATACTATGCCGCCTCCATATTGTGATTTCAAAACAAAAACAATTTCAAAGTGCATATGTTCCTGTCTAACCGAAAGGAGGGAGAGCAGAAACTAACACCGACCAGCCTTCTTCTTCGAGTGGAAATCATCTTCCAGTCACATATGAATAACGTGTGACTCTAGTTCTTGAGAGTGTCACTAGTTCCTGAGGTTTTGAATGCAGAAATCTTATGGCAGTTATTACCCCGTTCGTGGAGCCGACAGTGACAAATATTTGTGCAAATAAAATCGACAGAGGTATCCTGTACCTCACGTTGCAAGCGCCTGACGATCAAATCCTGTGTCTTCAATACACTTGGTATCCATGTCCTGCAGTATGGATGCGAAGATCTGAGTCTAAAATAAAACTTTGAATTCGCCTCTAGATATTTTCTCTCCCTCTCCTTCCCCTGGGACTACAGGCCAATTGGGTCCCTTAGCCTTCACAACAAAACATCTCCCGTCGACACGGTCCTCAGCCAGTTCCTCCATTATCTTCAGATTCATTTCACTCTGGGTCGTTTCTGGCCAAACGTTATGAGTTAATTTGAGTTGAAACGACTTTGAGAAGGTTTCTGGGGGAAACTAAGAGAGGTTAAATCTTCACAAAAGTGAGACGCAGTGTTTAAACGTTCTCAGGGAAGTCTAGAATACCATAACCAAAATATTTTTTCAAGCTATTCAAATTCACAACGGTTGGCTAGAATCGGCCATTAGAGTCGACGTTTAGTGGTCTTAGGTCGTCCCCCCCCCCACGACGTCCTTCCAACGTCTACTCAGAGGCCAGTCTTTTGTTCACCTACCCTCCACTTCCTTTTTGAACTTTTTCTTAATGTACCGTTCCGGTGCCACTCTAAGATTGTGGACTATTCATCCAAGTCTTGAGGCTTTGATAGTGCTTGTTACTGGTGTTTGTTGTGTGTCAGTTTGCGAACGTCCCTGATATGCTCGAGTAGAAGATACCATCCTATCAGGATTTCCCACTTGCTCCTTACATAAGAACATAAGAATCAAGAAGACTACAAGAGACCATAAGGCCTACACTGGGCAGTTCCGTATCCATTACCACCTGTCATCCCAAAGTTGTCTAACCGTTTCTTAAGACAACTGATAGTTTCAACGCTCACTACATGGTTACTAAGTCTATTCCATTCGTTGATCACCCTATTAGTAAACCAATTATTGCCTATTTCCTTCTTAAATCTTAAAGGAATTTTCCCAAATGCGTGGTAGTACAACAGGTGCAAGAAAGCAGATGAGAAAGTATGATACTGGGAGGGAGACGACGTGTTAGTACTTCGTGACATGAATTTAAAATATTTTATAAAACTCATTTTCACTTCTCACGCAAAGAGTACGTGAAAGTTGGACTTCAACGTTATGATGTGCCACAAAAGAGCAACGAATGCTATTCTTCACAAGCGGTTTTTTTTTCTTGTTCTGATTGCTTTAGACTACCTACCTGCACAACACCGTCATCATCCAACCACACCTACCAATATCAAACCCCTCCCACCACCACTACCAACGTCACCATCACTACCAACGTCACCATCACTAACAATGTTGGTATCATCATTTTCACACTGACGATGACTACCACCGTCACTACCACAACAACAACAACATCAACATCAACATCATCAATAGCAAGAAGAAGAAGAAGAAGAAGAAGAAGAAGAAGAAGAAGAAGAAGAAGAAGAAGAAAGAAAAAGAAGAAAAAGAAAACAACAACAACAACAACGACAATGACTACAACAACAACGACATCAAGGACAACGACAACAATAATTACAACAACGGCGACGACAACGACAACAACAACAACAACAACAAAACAACAAGAATAACATCTAGCACAACCATCACAACGAAAACAAAAACTACAATCACAACCACCACCGTTTCCACCACAAACAGCCAAGACGAACATCGTCGTCGTCGTCGTCGTCTTAGTCGCCCTCCTTTCTGTCCAGCCCTGCTTTCTCTTTCTCGTCTCCCCTTCTCTCTCCGCTCCACATCCACCCCCTTGTCATTGTGCACTTCCCCTTCTCGTACTTTTTTTTTGTATTGTTTTCACATTTCCATGTTTAATTCTACTTTTAGTGCTATTATTATTTTTTTTTATAATTTCAAAGATTCACTCATTCAGTCAGAATCTGACTCTCCCTGTTATTGCGACCTCTTTCTCCCCATTCTAATCTTGCCTTCTCTCCCTCTCAAACATTCGCATTCTCTTGCCTCTTTCTCAGCATCGTGTTCTTCTTCCTTTTCTTACATTTTCTCTTCTTTTTTTCACATACTCTTCATCTTGTCTCTTTTTTTCTTACCTCCTCACTTTTATCCCCATCCACTTTTCGTACACACCAGTTATCTCCACCTTCTTTTCCTTACACACACCGTAATTTATTCTCTCCTTCTTCCTTCCATTTTCCGTTTTCTTTTTCATGGTTCCGAGACGTGCCTCTCCGCGGCTGTTTGCTCCGACGTGACATATACACTTTATTTTGAATAAGTTATTTCCTATTCTTTGCCAGCCACTTCACACCTCTGACTTACTGTTTTTTAATTTCAGTCTTTTAACACGTTCATTAGTTTTACTAAGATTCCGTACGTGCATATATACATGTATATATATTTACGGAAATACACTGTGAAACGAGAAACTTAGTCCGATCGTTTTCGTCTATTTTAAGATATCATCAGGGAATACAAAGTGACAGAGACAGCGATGCATATGCCAAATAGATAAAGACATGATAAGGAACATGGACAGGTCACACAAGATACTCTATCACACAAGTTGGAAAATTAAAAAACACTTGTGAGGAATGGCAAGATTTTATGGACATTAGGTCAAACAATATATTACCACCGCATGGGCAGGGAAGACCTTGGAACTGTAGAACACTCAACAACTTAGTAATGAAGTTATCAAGTTTGTACAAATCCAATCTTGAACTAATATTATAGTAAAAAATATATTCAATATGATTAGATTCAATTATATTTCTTTTTAATAAAGAATTACATGAAATAATTTTCTTGGTGTTATTCAAGTCAGTAGAATGATTATGGTCCCTTACATGGACGAAAACACTACTGGATACTTAACCAATTATTACACTATACTTGTGTTGGTTGATTCTTTTCTTTAAATGTTTGCCATTTTGGTCAATATAATCAAATTTAAGGTCTAAGATTTTTCTAAAGATAGAAACTGGGCTTTGTTTAATTATATATAGATATATTTCCTCTGTATATAGAATGAAAAAGCAGGAGTATAGGAAAATGTTGATGAGCGAAATGTTTATGGAAATTTTATTTGGTTTTCAGCCCATGCTCAGGAAATCTAAGGGAATTTCATATTGTTTCTAAGGAAATTCATATTTTGAAAAGTGGAAGCCCTGGGACACACGCGCCATATTGCTGGCCTTTTGAAACCGTTTATAACTGTTTACATGAAGATCATTCCGTGGAAGCACCCTAATCCTGACATCACAGCCCTGTTAGTAAGTGAATTTAGAATGTAGAGGTAACTTTATTATTAGTAGTATTATAATTATTATTATTGCTTTAGAAAGTAGTAATAATAAAGTAACCTCTATAATTCAAGTTTGTGCATTAGGCATTAGTCTAGTATTATTTTACGTAATTACTTACTGAATTTGTGCATTCAATGTAACTGCCTAATTCCTGAGGAGCCAATTTTCTCAAATGCTGTTAGAAATGCTCATTTTGTACTGGGAATCAAATTTGAGATTTTTAGTTTCGAACTTAAAAAGAATGAAAACGATTTTTTATAAGTATAATCATATAGAAAAAATAGTAGTATTCATATTAAGCAAAGACCAAATGTTTACAAATCAAATTTATGTACAAGCTAGATTTGTTTAATTGCTATTAAAGTACACGTATCAAATTATACAATTTGATTTTTATATAAATCTTACAAGTAACTAGTATAACATTAATAATCGTATGCCTCATATAAACTGATAGAGCAGAATATCAGAATATTGACAGTGTGTCCTTATTATAAATGAGGAGGGGTGAATTCTGTTTACTTTCGATATAAATTTAAGGTCATCAATATTATAATATACCATCACATTGCAAGAAACACGATTTTACGGGTTTAGATATGTAAAATAAAATGAAATATAGTTTATTGTCGTTTGCTACAACTACCAGTGACGATTTTACGGGTTTAGATATGTAAAATAAAATGAAATATAGTTTACTGTCGTCTGCTGGAGGAACTTGCAATTATTCCAGTATACGCAAACACATTTTTCATTTTATCTTTTTTCCTTATCAAAGATCTATTTTTTTTCCTACGGGATGGTTACATTGGATTAGGTTATGATATATTACGTTAGGAGCTATTGGACAATGTAAATGTCACGTTGAATGTACCGGTATGTAGCTGCGTGATTCTAAAGTTTTGCCCAAACCTAACCTAACCTATTGTTATATCTAATAATTTATTTCTATTTCTCTGTGTGTGTCTGTGTAGTGTGTGTGTGTTTTGTGTTTGTGAGTGTGTGTTCGTGTTCTGTGTGTGTCTGTGTATTTATGTATATATGTAGTGTGTATGTATGCATTTATACATGTATGCATGCATGTATGTATCCATGCATGTATGTATGTGTGTATGTATGTAAAATGCGTTAGAAAATGGTGGTAGCCTACTCTTTTTATTTTTAGTTTAAAATATCATGTCTACTTGCTCATCTTCGTATATAGTGTCATTGTAATGTCTGTCTTTGGGAATAAATAATAATTTCCTTATCCAGGACATTCGTGTTTGTAATTCCGTAAATCCTTAGTGATGTCCCCATTATCATATGTATATATGTGTATGTATGTATGAAATATCATTTACTTGCGTCGTTGTATTACATCCTTCATTTCTCATTATGACTTCAATTGGATTGATATGTTACCTCACATCTCGTGATCCAGCATAAGAATTTCCTGTCTATTTTATTTTTTCATACAGAAACTAAAATCCTCATGGGCTTTATGGAATTGTATCCTTCTTGGTATCCTAGTATCCTCTCTCTTTTAATAGCGTCGAATTAGATTACATCCTAATTCAATCTTATTATGTTAGTTTGTTCCTTACCCAAGTTTCGTAATATATGTCGTCCTTATGTTGACACTGGCTGAAGTTGGTCTAACAACTACATGCACAGTTATGTGTTGGTGTCAGATCATGAACTTTACGTAATGATCCTGTTATATGAAGTCTGATACATATATGTCCCAATTTCGCAACATTAACAGTTTGGATTCCAGAGTTGTACAAATAAGCCAATCGTTGTTCGGGAGTATTTCTATTAGGTTTCTATTCCCGTACAAATAAGCCAATCATTATTTGGGAATATTTTTTTTTATTAGTTTTCTGTGTCCATTACCAACCATTGTCCCCGACTGCACGGTAAACAACTCACGATGCGTTAGCCGAGAAATGACGTCATCCCCGACCACCTTAGCACGGGGGTGTTAGTCACGAATGAAATCACCCGGATTTAGCCAGAGCAATGTCTGCAAAGGCATCTCCGTGGGTCTACACCCGTTTTCTATCGAAGGGGGAATCAGTACACAGAAGAACAGAATAGTTAGGCTTTATTTCAGAATAGAAGGGCAAAGCGCCCTCTGTAGGGAAGGAGCTAATAGCGTTCTGTTACAAAGGATTACAAAGGCGGAACATGCCGACAGGAGACCTTTTGATCCATATCGGATGCGAAAAATTATAATGGTAAATAAATAAATAAATGAATAAATAAAAAATATAACGAAGTGAACAATAATAAATAGAATGAATGCATAGGTATAGTTAAACTCCTCCGTTGCCAAACCGATGCCACATAGCTAAATAGAATCATGTGACACTAAAGAATGGGTTGAACTTGTGCAATTTGATCAGCTAGAGTAGGCTTTGGTCCTGGAAATCCTCTCCCGTGGGAGGATTGTAGAGTGTAAAGGAAGGCGAGAAACCTTTCTCCTGGATTCACCAAAAGCAAGTGCTCAAACTTCCCCAGTTCCTCTCCCCTTGTTCCTTTCCTTGTAGCTTTTCCTCATCAAATATCCTTCATAAGGTATTTATTATTCCATAAGGATGTTCTACACACAGGGTTGTATCGTCTTTTCACCCTTGTTCACCAGCTTAAATCCTCTCAAGAAGAAATTATCGTGCTCTCACACATCTAATGTGTACTTGTCTCCACACACACACTCTTTTTCTTATATTCCCCCCCCCCCACATTGACAATCCAACTTCCACAAATGTTCCCCTGTTCTAATTACGCGTCACCTATATTCCAGAACTGCTGTGCACCTCAAACTATGTTCGTTTCTCGATCCTTTGTACATACCCACACCGTAGTGGCTTACGTCCTTACTTCGATGCCTCAATGCTCACCAGCCCTGTTCCGCACATCTTTCCATACTGGCTTCTCGGTCTCCCTACTTTAAACTTATCCCCCTCCCCTTGCAGTCAGTTCTCGCTCTATACACATCCAGTTCCAACCATTCCTGCACTCACTTGCTCTCGCTCATAACTACCCTTGCCTCTGCTCACATTCCCTCGACATCGTCTCAATTTTCTCTACACCGGGGCGGGGGGGCACTTCCCTCCCCACTTTCGCTCGTAACAGCTCTCTCTCTCTCTCTCTCTCTCTCTCTCTCTCTCTCTCTCTCTCTCTCTCTCTCTCTCTCTCTCTCTCTCTCTCTCCCACTCCTTTTTCATCGTGTTGTTTACAAGTTGCAGAGCTTCCTTCACTTGTTTTGACGTTCATTGCTGTAGCTTCTGCTGTTGTTATCCCATCTCGTCCTAGCCTTCAATGTTTCCTTCTCTATATTTGCTACCTTTTCTCTCTTTCGTCTTATTGTCTAATATTTCTGTAACCCCTCGGCTGCGCTCCTGCCCTTCTCTCTTTGCCTCTTCATAGCTTTGCCCTTGTCTATTTTTTCCCTCCTTTGATTACCTATATCACTGTTCCTTGTGTTATATTCCCGTTTTCTCTCACATGATGGTCCCGTGCTCAGCAGTTCTCTTTCTAAGCATCGCAATTGCCCCTCTTTCTCATGTGGTCATTCCAACACATCCATACAAACGCATCGCCTTTAGATTCCTCTCATCGTCGTATCGGCTAACCTTCCACAGCATGATTACTAGATCCCCCCCCCCCACCAACAGTATCACATAACCTCCTCGTTCAAAATCGACTCTTGTTTCCTCGTCGCCGAATCAGGTCTTCTTTCGTTTTGGTGACTTTCTACTGCATGATTACTAGATTCTCCCCCAACAGTATCACATAACCCCCTCGTTCAAAGTCGACTCTTGTTTCCTCGTCGTCGAATCAGGTCTTCTTTCGTTGTATTACTAGATTCCCCCCAACAGTATCACATAACCTCCTCGTTCAAAGTCGACTCTTGTTTCCTCGCCACCGAATCAGGTCTTCTTTCGTTGTTTCACTAGATTCCCCCCAACAGTATCGCATAACCCCCTCGTTCAAAGTCGACTCTTGTTTCCTCGTCGTCGAATCAGGTCTTCTTCCGTTGTATTACTAGATTCCCCCCAACAGTATCGCATAACCTCCTTGTTCAAAGTCGACTCTTGTTTCCTCGTCGTCGAATCAGGTCTTCTTTCGTTGTATTACTAGATTCCCCCCAACAGTATCACATAACCCCCTCGTTCAAAATCGACTCTTGTTTCGTTTCGGTCACTTTCACACCAGATGCCGTCCCCACAAACGCCCGTGCGCTACATACCTGCCTCGAACTGCGTGAACCTTGTAGTACTTTCACTTTAGTTTCTCTATATCCTTAGTAGCCTGCCATATCCAACGCTGGCTCTCCCAGCGCTGAACATGCACTCGGCTTTCTGACACCGAGATTCATAAGCGAATCAGAAACCATAGAATTGATCTCAGAATATTGGAATCTCGCAGACTATTTTTCTTAAAATTTCAGTAATGCTCAGATTGTAATTCAGTTTATATATTTTCTATATTATTCCGTTGCATATTTCTTCTGCAGCAAAATACTTTATTCATTCAACATAAATTGATTATCGAAAATGAAATCTGAAAGGTCGTTTTTCAACACTCAAACACCTTTCCATACCAAGTAGGACTTTTCTTTAAGCCTCGTTTACACGGGTCAAGTTGAGAGGCAAGTCAAGTGTGCAAGTTACTTGGTACAAGTCACTTGTGTGTAAATATCTACTTTAGAAGGAAAATTGGCCAGCAGGTTGCCCAATATTTTGTCAAGTAGATGTTTAGACTTGGCATGTAACTTGTAGCAAGTGACTTGCACGCTTGACTTGCCTCTCAACATGCTACGTGTAAACGAGGCTTTATAGAGTGGCTGGCAGGCTATATCATTCACCTCCTTGGCATCCCCTCGATAGGAGAGAAGTTGACCTGTTTGGACTCATTAGACCTTTGGTACACACAAAGTAGTCCTTTTATTTTCATTCTGGCTCCCACCAAGCTTTCGTCGTCGTCTTCCATGACGCCTTCTTGGCACTGAAGGAGACAGTTTTGTGGGCTCGGATATAACTGTCAGGGTTCGGGATCTGAGGTCCCAAGACTCCTGCAGCCTCAAAGAAGCCAACAAAGGGCCCTGGGACCTCTCATAGATCTCTCTGTGGGGAAGAAACATTGAACTGTTGGATGCGCTGTATTACTGTGGGTCTGTCACTCGCCACTAAGGGAGAAGGGGGAGAAATCATTGGCTGTCAATTGTCATTTATGATGAGACGTAGATGAAATAGTTGAAGCTGGCAGATACCTTGGACCGGTTCTATAAACCGAGTGCCAGCCTGTCAGGGTTGTAAGATTGTTGGTCGAATTTGGAGTTGGAAGTCAGGGAAATATTTCTTTGACGTCAGTCACGTGGAGCTATCTGGAAGTAGCTGTCGTTGGTCTCACGGATGTTTCTGAAAACTCATCCTCAATGAACGATATATGGGCGCCCGTTTGGTTCTACCTGACCTGTCTTGTTTTATTTTTCGTACAGAGACTGCGCTAGCCTCTGCCACGTCACTCCTGCCAACTTCTCCTATCTAAAATCCCAACCTTCTGCCTAGTTTCCCTCCCAAATGATCCCTATATCACGGCGTTCACTCCATCGCTGATCATTTTTTCGAGATAAATTATCTGCCCAAAACAATTTCCTCTCTTTTACCGCCTCCACAGTACCGCTCACTCCAGTCTCCTCTCTAATCCAACTTGCTCTCTTCGTGTCTCTCAGCGTTATTCCTACCAATGATCTCGCCATTCTTTGTGCATTCCTTAGCTTTGTTTCCATTGCCTTCGTCAGTTTCCAAGCCTCACATCCGTAAATTTTGGCTGGCGTTAAACATCGACTTAAAAATTTGCGTTTCAAACAGGGAGGTAGAGATCTTATCACGATATTATTATATTTACCAAACATTTTCCAGCCAACTGTTATACACATTTATACTCCATTTTGATGATCCTTAGTCAGTTTTAGCATCTGACCGAAATAACTATATATTAAAAAAAATGAAGATTCTAACCATCGATTATAATCCATTTACTTTGAACTTTCAAGCTCAACATAACTTTTATTCCACTATTATTCGTCTTGAAACCTTTGAGACTTTCCTTGTTCAGATCCTTTAGCATATCTTACAAGTCCTCTGTTCTTTCCAAAATAAGAATAATGTCATCCACAAATAGTGCGCTGGTAGAGTAATCGGAAGCGTGTCGGTCTCGCATACGCTTAGTTGTGGGTTCGAATTCCGCACTCCTCTCCAATTTCCAGCAGTGACTGTTACCTGCCCCAGCAGTCCAAAAGCAGCTACGGTTGCAGCTACGCGCCTACTGGGGTAAACTCCCTATTTTCACCATCATCCGAAAGTTTTAGGTGGTAGAGTATTTACCATTAATCTTCAAACATTTTTTTCACAACTGAAAACCTCATACACACGCACACACACACACACACACACACACACACACACACACACACACACACACACACACACACACACACACATATATATATATATATATATAATCACGAAGAACCCACAGTCGGAATAAAAGGAAACTTTAGAAGAAAGTGTAACTTCTATATTTCGGCTAATAGCTATAGCCCTCTTCAGGAAAGTACAAATTACAAGAATTTGCAGAGACTTAAGTACAATGGAGATGTGAGTGGAAGGGGGACACAGGAAGAGAATCCGGTTTGACATCAAATTCAAGAGCCGGGGCACATACCTAGTGGAATGCAACAAAGTTGTAAAGAAGTTCCAAAAGAACTTGGACCTTAGAGACCAACGAAGAGATTTTCGTTTCTACGTCCTTCATATAGAAATGATGAGAAGATTCAGAGATCACACGGAAGGCCTGAAACAAGAGCGAGATTAAGAAGTACAACTTACTCGCAAGAAAGCCTTCCTTTGGAAAAATAGAAAAAAAAAAAAATCAAATTGTTTCGACGATCTGCCCGGTTCTCTCCCGTTGCTCGATAAACCAACTTCGTCGCGAGTGTCCACGGCTCTTTACATATCAGGCATAAATTCGTTCTAATTTTGCCTTCGAAATCATCGTAAATGATGATAATTTATCTTTTTTTTCAAATTTTCTTACAACATTCTTCTTTAGTTCTTAAACTGCTCTACTTTGCTTCAGTGAAAATAAGCAGCTAGTGATTATAAAAAATCAGCACAATCGTCAGGAGCGCGAATATCTTAAAGCCTCCAACCACGTTTTCTTTATTCAACAAAGTCATTTCTAAACGTCTTGTCAACTTTTTTATTTCACACAGTAAACGTGTACGTTTGATCAATTCTAGTAACACTGATATATGCACAATAGAGTGCTTAATTTGACTATTTCGAACGGTATATACAATATACGCCAAAGTCCTTTACTGTTTATGGAACTTGCAAAGATCTTTTTATGTGTATGTGTGCGCGCGCACTCACACACACACACACAGACACACACACACACACACACACACACACACACACACACACTCAGAGATTTCTCTAACCTCAATATAATCGTCTGCCATTAGCCAGAACCAAATCCCCAATTGCATCAAATTTGGAAGAGGTCCCGACCCACCCAGCCTCTGTTCAGTGCGTGGGCAAACCCGCGGTCGCCTCCCCGTGTTAGAGGCAGTCGTGTCGAAGTCTGTCCCGATGACTCTCTCAGAAGTCCCCACAACTCTTCCATGGCTGCGACGACGGCTGAAGCCAGGGACCGAATTTATCAAAGATCCTAACCTCTAAGTCTAAACATAAATCTTCAAAATGGTGGAGATTTTACCAAAGTCCCTATTTCGGCGACCTAAATGCCTAAACGTTCTAGACATAAGCCTTCTAGCCATAGAGTTAGGGGTTAGGATCCTTTATAGATTCGGCCTCTTCATTTCTTCCTTTACTCAATGTCAGAAGCTATTACTTTGACGCCGTTTCACTTGCTAGCTAGTTTTATAATAGACGATTTTATAGATAAATCTTTGCTTATGAAGTGATACCAAGACAATTAATGTTGAAATAAGAGTGAAAGTATCATACGCCACGGTCGGGATAGAAAATAAGTCCAACACAACTAAGGAAATATGCCTTCCTTGGGTTGTATAGAATAACCTGACGATGGTCTGAGTGAAATGGAAATATCTACCTGTTGTACGGTGGATTCAACCTTTGTGTTATAAAGGGGTTTCGTTCAATGGATTCCTGGGACAAATACATTTCCAAAAGGGGTTCACATTTCGCGCTTTCTAAGGACCTTCGTCTAAGGTCTACGTACCTCCTCACCACACGACTTTAAACAGAGGAAAGGATTTACGAGTGGATAAGGGGCTTGTGTCCCTTAATCTTTTAAGTGTCAACTCCATTTACTGCCACATGGCGAGACAACCATTGTTGTGCTAATGTGTGTCTGCTGCATATCCTCAAGTAAACTTACTCTCTCATGCACTCGACACGCTCATGATGCCGACGACATCTTTCATATGCAGCTGGGCATTCATGCTTACTAACACAGTGCAATTGCATATGTATGCAATACATATGCATATACATATATATTTGTATATATATATATACATACATATATATACATATATATACATATATATATATATATATATATATATATATATATATATATATACATATATATATATATATATATATATATATATATATAATGTATGCAAGCAATCACATCACTGTGATACACAAATGCAAAATAATCACAAGAGAAGGGAAACTTGCAGACAGTAAGTACTTTCGTATATTACATCTTCAGACTAAATGACAGAGATATAGAGTTGTGTTTAAATGTAAGTATCAGGTGGCAGCCATAGGGGGGGAAGGGGGGAGACAATACAATGTGAGGAGGGGGGATGACCTTACCTCTATCGACCTGACCAACACACAAGGCTCAATCTGGTGGAAAGATATTTGTGACCATTTGGGTTACCAATTTATCACATTTAAACAAGTATTTCCCAACATAAATATAGTGTGAGATCTGCCCAGGAAAATAATGCGTTATTTCAACATAAAGCATTATACAACCATCATATTGATTGGTCTAAGGCAACAATTTTAACCAAAGGAAAAAGCCTACAAGAAAGAAATATAAAAGAATCCTGCTTAATATCAGGCACGTTTGATAAAAATATAAATTTAGCTATGGTCATTTTAAATGTGATAAATTGGTAACCCAAATGGTCACCAATATCTTTCCGCCTCATGTGTTGGTCAGGTCGATAGAGATGAGGTCATCCCCCCTTCTCACATTGTATTGTCTCCCCCCTTCCCCCCTATGGTTGCCACCTGATACTTATATTTAAACCCAACTCTGTATCTCTGTCATTTAGTCTGAAGATGTGATATACGAAAGTACTTACTGTCTACACATAGTCGAAAGAAAGATTTGAATAACGTGATCTATATATTTCCATTGCTAACTCCAATCCTCTTCAGAAATATATAGCTTCTCTTATTCAACTCTTTCTTTATTCCGACTGTGGTGTCAGTTCTGATTTGCAAATGTGTTACTACATTTTTCACCAGTGATATATATATACATACATATATATATATATATATATATATATATATATATATATATATATACATATACATGTATGTATATATGTTTATCTGGGCTGCAGGTTTTTCTGTAAACACATTTGGTTGAAGAAAGTAGTAATTTCTGCATTAATCATCCTGTTACTCAAATCCTCTACTGTAGCAACTGGCATGTCACTCATTTAGAGATCGAAAGAGTTACGGATACTCTAACAAAGATATTAACAGAGTGATAAATAGACAAATGGTTCCAACGCACAGCAAATCCCCAGTCCGGGAAAGGCAAAAGATAAAAAATCTTTTTACAAGGGCCAAATGCACTCCAACTACGACAAGGACGAAAGGATAATGAAGCAAATAACGAAAAGCCTCGTCAAGCCAACTAGACCTCAAGATATAGTTGACTTCGTTTATTTGTTACAAAAACAGGACAACCTTCACTCGCATCATGAACAACAAACCAACGAAACACACACATGACTTGCAAATAAGTCATCTTGTGTATAAATATTCTTACAAAATAGGGAATTGTGCATCCCCCCCCAACTTCATACGCAGGGTACTCGACCACTAGATTTAGCAGACGCATCTCACTCCACCTACAGAATGATGCACCTAAATCCCACACCACCAGTTGCCACAAAATCCACTTGACTAGAGAAATGATGGAAGATAACACCGAAATAATAGACCAAGTTTCAGACCAGAAACCTCTACAAATACTGGAAGCACTTTTAATCAAAGAACAAACTTCGAGTCTAAATTTACAAACAAGAGAGTTCGACATAATTAAATCGTCGAGATACACTCCGTGGGATGCGACAACCCGAGTACCATGATAACGCGCCTCCCCATAATAGAATTTGAGTACTATGTGCCCTCCCCCAATTATTCATGTATTTATTTTTGTCATTTACTTGCAATGCATCTTGCATTCCATAATGTATAATATGAACAAAACATCATGATTTTAAAGAAAAAATCTCCATAAAAAACACTTTCAAAGCACAAAATGATTTCGTGGAGAAGGAAAAAAAACATGAATGTCGTGTTAAATGGTATGAAAATGGAAGCGGAGGAATTATATAGACTATTAGAGAACTTAAGTGTAATGAGGACTTCGGGGTCTGCCGGGATTTCAAATGGCACGCTCAGGGTATACGAAAAACAACTAGAGAAGATTGAGAACAATAGAAAGAAGATTATTAACAAGTCTCAGAATACCATTTATATATATATATATATATGCATGAGAAATCATATAAACTCGTGATTCTAAATATGCAGAAAAACCACCAAGGAAAAAGATAAACTAATGACCAAGCGCTTTCGTCTATTCAGACATCCTCAGGGTACATAGAAATGAAAAAAGTCATGGCATGTACAAACTGGACAATTTTATTGTGAAAAAAGTAGAAGGCCAAACGTCCGCTGCCGCGAACGGGTCAGGTCGACAATAGAGCCTCACAACCTTTCCCGGTTCCCTTCCTGACCTTATACTCTGTGTATGTATTCTTGTGTCCTTTTTCATTTCTATGTACCCTGAGGATGTCTGAATAGACGAAAGCGCTTGGTCATCAGTTTATCTTTTTCCTTGGTGGTTTTTCCGCATATATATATGTACACGCACACACTCACACATCTACAGGATTATTATAGGGATGGAAATTCTTGATAGAGATGACTTACTAAAGTGGGACTGAATACAAACAAGAGAACACGAGAAGAAACTTGAGAGGTACAGTTACAGAAGAGAATAGCTTCCCGCATAGAGTGATAAATATCTGGAACAAACTGAATGAAGAAACAGTGAGTGCAAAAACTATACAAGAATTTAAGATCAAACTGGATGCTGAAAGATACAAAAGCGGGTCATTACGAGCATAGCTCTCTTCCCGTAAAATACAACTAAGTAAACACACACACATACACACACACACACACACACACACACACACACACACACACACACACACACACACTCTTATACCGGTAAACTCGGCTGTCTCAAGGATTGCCTTATTGAGCAACGATTTCGGGCGTCAGTGCCAGCTGACAGCATTATCTATAGATCTGACAATACATAAGCTCCGAGCTCTCCTTTGAGAGGGTAATAACTGGCGACCATGGGTCCACCACGTGATCCACGAGCATGGTTAATTACACGCAGGTATGCACACACACACATACACACACACACACACACACACACACACACACACCTACACACACAAGAAAATGTACAGATTTACATGTTGATACATGTGTTATTTTTCGAAACGCGCGAGCGGATGGGTCCGTACGGAAGACGGTAGGCGTGCCAGGTCCGTGCCGTGCAATGTAATTTTCATCATCCACGGAGTACCACCACCTACCAAGCTGACCTCCTACCCCCTTCCCTCACCCACCGGCCTCGAAGTCTGTAACCGCTCTCCCAAACTCTTCAGACTCTCGTTCGTCTTCTTTCACAGCCTCAATTCAAGGAACAGTCTTTGGTTTATGTTCTTTTTGGTATTCTTCTCGGCCTCCGTCTGTATTATCTGTGTTCGATTGAATCTACAACACGTGAAGTATAAGATAACGTACGAAGACGCCATTGTATTGCCCACGGGAACAGAAGCGCCAAAAACTAGTTCAAAACAACATTAATTAGACCTAACCATGTATCTTTTTCTCTCTTAAGTTCCTCTACTTGTTTTTTCTTTTCTTTACGAAGTTTTTCTTCTTTCCCACCCCATACACTTTCCCAAGTTCCAATGGTCGTGTTTACAGTGACAACCATAGCTTTGTTTTTCCGCCCTCCACATCTTCAGTTCCTCTATGTGTTCCCAGACACTGGTCCATCCCCTATCCTGCTTTCCTGTGCCCTGCTAGATTTCCATTCTTTGTCACTCTTTTTCTCCCGTTTCCCATGCGTTTGATGTCTGTTCAAGCCACATTTCACCCTATTCCCTATAACCTCCGTATCATATCATCAGTCCAGTTCTGTTTGAAGAATTAAGTATTCCTTTCCACGTCATTCGCCCTTTCCATTTGGTCCAGTGCCTACTGCCATTGTTCACGGCTGCTACGGCTCCTGATGTTATTGCCATTCTGTCTCTCCATTTCTTTCTCCCTCCCTCTCTCTCTCTCTCCCTCCCTCCCTCCCTCCCTCCCTCCCTCACTCCCGTTCCTCTTTGGGATGGCCTTCTCGTACCAGGCTCTCTTACTTTCTCACTGTCTTTCATGTCTATTTCTATATTCATCCCATTCCTCGTCCCCTCTTCCTCTCCGTCCCTACCCTTCCTCTTCCTCCCTTCCAATCTTTTTCTCATTTTCCTCCTTCTTTAGACCCTTTCCTTATCTTCTTTCCTCAATCCTTCCTCTCCCCCAATCTCACTCTCTCTCTCCTCCTTCTTTCCTCATCTCATCTTTTTCTCATCTTCTTCCTTTTTTCAATCCTTTCCTTATCTTCTTTCCTCATTCTTTCCTCTCCCTCAACCCCACTCCTTCTCCCCTCCTTCTCTACTCCTTACATTCGTCTATCCTCCTTCATCTCCTCCACAACCTCTTCTCTTTCTTTCACTTGTTTTCTCTATTCTCTTCTCTCCTCTTTCTCCTTTTCATCCATCTGTTCTTCGAATTTTTCCTTCCTTCGTTGTCCCTTCTCTTCTCTTCACCTGTTTTCTTTCTCTCTCTCATACTCTTCTGTTTCCTTTTTAACCTTTTCCTTCCTTCTAATCCTTATCCTACTCTCCTTCTGCCTTCGATACTTCTTTCTTCATCTCCTAAACTTCTTTCCACTTCCTCCTCTTCTGTCCTTCCTTCTTGTCGTTCTTTTCCTTCTCTCCGTTCGTTTCTTCTTCAACTTCTTCCCTTTCTTCTCAGCTTCTCCTCTTTCCTTCCCTTTTATTACTTCCTGGTCATCTTTTTCCTCCTCCTCCTCCTCCTCCTCCTCTTCCTTCTCCTCCTCCTCCTCCTCCTCTTCCTTCTCCTCCTCCTTCTCCTCTTCCTTCTCCTCCTTCTCCTCCTCCTTCTCCTCTTCCTTCTCCTTCTCCTCCTCCTTCTCCTTCTCCTCCTCCTTCTCCACTTCCTTCTTCTCCTCCTTCTCCTCCTCCTTCTCCTCCTCTTTCTCCTCCTCCTTCTCCTCCTCCTTCTCCTCCTCCTTCTCCTCCTCTTTCCCCTCCTCCTCCTCTTTCCCCTCCTCCTTCTCCTCCTCCTCCTTCACTTCCACCACCCTCTACGTTTCCTATTCAACTTCCTCCATCCCTACTTTCTTCCTATCCTCTCCTTCTTCCTTCCTTCCCCTTTCTCCTCCTCTTCTTCTTATACCCATTCCTCATACTTCTTGCCTCTTCCTTCCCCCCCACCTTCCACCTCCCTCTCCCCTCCTCCTCCGCTTCTTCCTATTCTTCCAACGTTAATATTTTTTCTTTTGTAATATAGTTTTCCGTTCACACACTTTGTTTCTTTTACCGATCGTTGTGATGAGAGATGTGCTCACTTCAAACCCTATTTCTTTTTTATTCAATTTTGTTTAGATTTACAGGAGATAATGATGATATATTACTTTAGAGTAATTTATGAATTTTGAAACGAATAAAAGTGTTTTGCACAAGAAAGAGCAAGCGAGGCATAACTAGATTATTCTTCTCATCTAGTTGCATTTTCTCTCCCAAATTCAACCTTTCCTTTACCTGTATCTATTTCGTCCACCAGGTAGCCCCTCTACCTGCCCTCTCCTCTTCAACCTTACCACTAGACGAGACACGAAAAACCCCTTCCTCCTCATCGAGCATGTTTTCCTGAATTAGGACAAATATAAAAGAGAAAATCCTCGAATTTTCACTGTGCTCGCGGCCGCTCTTTTGCTTGTCCTGAAAAAGGACAAAAGAGTGGCGGAGGAACTGAGGAGAGGGGGATTGGGGATGCAGGAGATACGAACCGAACCAATAATATTGCCGAGGGAGCCGGTATGCACTTGGGTCTACCCTGTGGTGCCTAGAGTATCTTACCGTGACCTAGATAACAGTACACAACATTTATAAATTAATTTAACATAAAGTTTAACTGCACGGTCTACATCTGTTCTTTTCCATAACTAATTATATTTCAAGGTTCTGGTACAAAAGGACTGTGAGGAGGAAAAAAGAAAAGAAAACGAAATATACCATAAAGCACATAATGATAGGACAGAAAAGAATTGTTACGGTTGTATTATAAGAAAGCAGCTTCGTAGGGTGAATATAACAACGGTTCTTCCAAGGCAAGGTTGTCAAGTTGATCATATGAGCAATTTGTACTTTTCAGATCTGGTTATTCTATTCATTTTTAGGAAGGAGGCCCATTTATATATATAGATGTATATATATATATATGGAAATAAACTCCACCGCAAGTACTCGAACCTCTGACTTAGCGACTGTTTATTATGAAGCAGAGACGATAGCCATTGAGCCATGTTAGACCCTACAAAAGGGACAACCTGGACTATGAACTGGCAGTTCCCCGATGATATTAGGCTTAGCTCAGTCTCTACTCCAATTTTACCGAAGCTTTATTATGGTTTTTGGTTGACAGGATTAGGAGAGGGACAGAGGGAGTAATTAGCGAGGAACAGTGTGGGTTTAGGACAGGTAGTAGTAACGTGGATCAGGTTTTTTGTGGTAAGGCAGACATGTGAGGAAGGTTTTGGAAAAGGTAAGGATGTTTTGTGGGCCTTTATGTATTTGGAAAAGGCTTGAGACAGGGTAGACAGGAAGGCACTGTGGGAGATGTTACAGACATATGGGATAGGAGAAAACCTGTTAAAAATAGTTAATATTTTTCACAAGAGGAGCCTGTGTTAGAATTAGAAATGGAGAGAGCGAGTGGTTTGAGGTAAGGGTGGGACTTCGTCAGGGATGTGTCATGTCGCCATGGCTGTTCAATATATAAATGGATGGGATGGTGCGAGAGGTAATTGGAAGGATAATGGGCAAGGGATTGGAGATGGTTAAAGAAAATGGAGATCAGGAAATAAGCCAGTTGTTGTTTGCTGACGCCACTGGGCTTGTAGTAGGATCAGAGGAGGGATTAAGGAAGTTGATATATAATATATAACATATGATATATAGTATATAACATATATATAATATATAATATAGTATATAATATACAATGTATAATATATAATATATGATATATAATATATAATATGTAATACATAATACAAAATATATATAAGATATAATATATAATATATAACATATGATACATAATACATAATACATTGTACATAATATATAATATATAACATATGATACATAATACATTGTACATAATATATAATATATAACACTCTCCAACTATCTTGAATCCTCCGTGCATCCCCCTCGCAATTGACTCCCGTACCACCCAATCGATGTCTACATTGAACAACCACAGCGACATAACACAGCTCTTGGGCAACCCCACCTTAACCTCAAAGCACTCCCTCCCACCGATGCCACTCCTAACACAGACTACTCTCGATGGAAAAAACTTCCGGCTGATCTTAACAGCTTCCTCCTGTCCCATATGTCTAATACCTTCCACAGTGCCTTCCTGTCAGCCCTGCCATAAACCTTTTCAAATCCATCAAAACCGAAGAAACATTCTTACCCTTTGCTCTTTATCTTCTCGCTAATTTACCTCACCGCAAAAATTCTATCCACACATTCTCTACCTATCTTAATCCCTCACTATTCCTTACCAATTATGTCCCCAGTTCATGCCCTCATCCGCTCTACATCCTTCAATTTCCAACTAAACATTTCGCCAATTATTTCCTCTCCTCTTGATCCATTTAATTAAAACCCTCCAATAAGCCTTTCTAACTACGCTCAACAAACTTATCCCTCTAAACGACCACATTCACACTTGACCTCTTTCGCTTTGTAAAGTGGAACTATACAAGCACACCTCTAGCCTTCTGCCACTCTCCCCTGTCTTACGGACATATAAGATAACCTCATTAAGTAATCCACTGTAACCGTTCCTCATTTCTTCGGACATTTCGCATACACTCGTTCAACCCAGGTGACTTGGACAATTCCTAATTTTCTATGGTATTTTTACCTTATCTTTCCCTATATCCTTGTCATTTTCCTTTCCCATAACAGTCATTTTCCCATCTCTTCCCGCTACCACGATCAATTCAATCCTAAACACCTAAGTAAGATGCTGTAATGATTATAATTTATCTTATATTATTTGTTTTTGTTTTGTTATCATTTGTCTGTCTGATTTTCATTTATCATTAGTTATATGTCAATTTATTATTTACTATTTACCTGTTTGTTTATTATTTTAACTATACCTATGCATTTATTTATGTATTTTATTTGTTATTTACATTATTATAATTTTTATTTATTATTTTATTATTAATATTATTTTTTTTTTTTTTTTTTTTTTTTTTTTTTGCATCCGACCTAGATATGGATCAAAAGGTCTCCTGTCGGCATGCTCCGCCTTTGTAATCCTTTGTAATCCTTT
Source organism: Oratosquilla oratoria (assembly GCF_046742065.1). Lineage (NCBI taxonomy): Eukaryota > Metazoa > Arthropoda > Malacostraca > Stomatopoda > Squillidae > Oratosquilla > Oratosquilla oratoria. The sequence continues at coordinate 49,069,218 of NC_134808.1, forward strand.
GTAAAAGACTCTACCCATCTTTCTTCTACCGCTTTCATTTTCAATAACTCCTGTCAATCTTCACCTTTCACTTTTTTTCCTCTCCAAATGGCTCGCCCATCTCGCTCTTTTCACTTCCTTGCAAGTGACCTTTTAGATATTTTTAATTTTATCTGTCATAGTCATACCGCATTGTAAATCATCAATACTCTTGGATCCTTCACTTTACGTTTTCTTGATCTCTTTTTCTTACTTCTCATATGCTTTTCAAGTACTACTTTGCGACCGATTCATATGTGCTTGCTCCTTCTCAAAAGGATTACAAAGGCGGAGCATGCCGACAGGAGACCTTTTTGGTACATATCTAGGTCGTATGCAAAAAAAAAAAAAAATCATAATGATAATAAATTAATAAATAACTATAATAATGTAAATAACAAATAAATGGATAGGTATAGTTAGATAATAAACATACAGGTAAATAATAAATTGACATATAAGTAATAATAAATGGAAATCAAACAGACAAATGATAACAAAACAAAGTCAAACAGACACATGTTGTCACTTTCACCTTTTCGTCACACCATTGACTACCATTTCTTCTATTCCCTTCCAGCCTTCTCGTCCCACATACCACCTTTACAAAGGACTACAAAGGCGGAGCATGCCGACAGGAGACCTTTTGGTCCATAACTAAGTCGGTTGCGAAAAAATATATAATAATGATAAAAATTAAAGTAAATAAAATAAAGTAAATTATAATAATATAAAAGATAATAGATAAAATAAATAAATTCATAGGTACAGTTGAATAATAAACAAACAGGTAAATAGTAAATAAAAATAAATTGACAGATAAGTAATAATAAATGAAAATCAAGCAAATAATAAACAAACACCTTTGCACAATTTGTCACTTCCTCCTTAAAACATTCGTCTTTTACTTCTACCTCTCCATCACACACCACCTCCCACACCTCCTTCAGCTTCTCTTTGTATTATTTCTCATTTTCCTCCTCATTCAATTTGTTTAAACACCTCTCTACCTCCCACCCTTTTCCTTCTCCTCCAATATTACTTCACTCTCAACTTTACTTCAACCGAAAAATTGCCTGCGACTCCCCATCTCTCCCCTGAAATCATTAACGTCCGAAGCTCTTCCTGTCATTCCTTTTGATACCACTACATTCCGCTGAAATCCTAATAGGGTGTTAACGAATGGAACTGAGTTAGTAATCATGTAGTGAGCGCTGAAACTATCAGTTGTCTTAAGAATTGGTTAGACAACTTTACGGATGGGGATGACAAGTGGTAATGGGCATGGAACTGCCTAGTGTAGGCCTTACGGTCCCTTGCAGTCTCCTTCATTCTTATGTGCTCATGTTCTTTCCCATGTACAAGTATTCTTGGTTTTATCCTTAAACGTTGTGCTTGCTATTATCAATGCACTTTCTAAACACATCTCCAACATCATTTCTCCACTAAGATTCTAAACCTGGTACCCCAAAGTCTTTCTCCTACTCCCTATATTGGCTCACCTCACTACTCTAGTACCGAGAGCCCCCAACACCACTCCTTCCACATTCACCCAAAACTTTTTAAACACTCATTTAAATTTATTGATTTATCGCCTCTCCCACAGGCTCATTTCCTTTAAAAAGGGGCAAGGAAACTATTTGCACTCCAAGTTTGTTTAGGTTTTGTGGACTGGATGTATTGGCCCATGATGGTTGGCATGGAGAACCCACTGATGTAAGTTTAAGGATATGTGGTGAATCCGAGGGTGTGTGTGTGTGTGTGTGTGTGTGTGTGTGTGTGTGTGAGAGAGAGAGAGAGAGAGAGACAGTGTGTGTGTGTGTGTGTGTGTGTGTGAGAGAGAGAGAGAGAGAGAGAGAGAGAGAGATATTTTTTAAACAAAACTCTACGTCGACGTAACGCCATGTTTGACTATACGAGCAGAGGAAACGAAATTTTTCGGATTTTAGGAGTTAATTTGGGGTTATTCTCTATATATGTGAATAGAGTAATGAGAGAAAAAACAGGGCGCAAACGGAATTTGGTGGATTATGGTGGAAGGTAGTGGGAGATAGGAAGTAAACAGCAAAATATTTGCACACGATAAAATAGCGGTGGAAGTGAAAAGGAATGGGAAACACTGGGTAACACTAGTTTTGTTCCCTTAAATGTCTTTAGTGTTTCTAAGGTTGTTTTCTCTCCTGATTTTAGAAATACCATTGAAAATGGCGTAAATTACAAATGGCATTGCTTTTCTTGCACCTCTCAGTCATGCATTTAAATGTGATCGACAATTTCCACATATCACATGAAGGGCCCATGGTTTTTCTTAGTCATCCATACTCATTCCAAAGTAGTCTACAAGCAATCCAGTACTTCGCATCTTTCACAATTTTAGGTGATACATGCTTAGGTCCGACATAGAAACCACACACATAACAGAATGAATCTGGTGAATTCCTGCATCCTCTTGTAGCCATGGTCAAAAACGTCAATATTTATAGTATAAACCTGAAAAAAGGAAATTTGTAAGCGACAATTATGTGTCTTTCGTACCCCATACATTTCTTCATATTAGTATAATTTTCTATATGACTAAAACGGTCGATGGTAGTAGACAAGTACATACTCGTATTTGGAACCAGGGCAAAAATTTGCATTTGAAACACTCAAAAATGTAAGGGAAATTTTGTGTGTGAAATTTTTGTTACCCAGTGTAATAGGCAAAACAAGGAATGTGGGAGTAAAGACCAATAAGATCTTTAACAAAGGTGATGCAGACAAGGTCATCATATTAAGATAGCAGGGCAGGACCAGCAGTAATGGATTTTAATTGTTCAAATTTAGATTTGATCAAAGAATGGGCAAGAACTAATTTACCAATAGAGTGGTTAACCCATTCAACTCCGATGACAAGATGTCTTGTCATTTGGTCAAATAAAACAAAAAATCATAAAACACCAAAATGTTTGATCAAACACCAGAAAAATATGACGTCAGTCCTCGCTTCGCTCGCAGCGAAGCGAGGACTGACGTCATATTTTTCTGGTGTTTGATCAAACATTTTGGTGTTTTATGATTTTTTGTTTTATTTGACCAAATGACAAGACATCTTGTCATCGGAGTTGAATGGGTTAACGAATGGAATAGACTTAGTAATCAAGTAGTTAGTGAGCGCTAAAACTATAATTTGTTATAAGAGAAGGTTAGATAACTTTATGGATGGGGGTGATTGGTGGTGATAAACATGGAACTGCCTAGTGTAGGCCTTATGGTCTCTTGCAGTCTCCTTCATTCTTACATTCTTATGAGAATAGTGAGAAAATCAGGGAAGATTAAACTAAAAAAGAGACGACTTGGCTGAAGGAGAGGAATTTGCATATCTGAGGGTGGCCTTGGCTTCGTAAGAATTAATGACACAGAAAATATATCATAAATTAAAAGGTAGGAGGGGGGGGGTCGTCAGGTACGTTGAAGAAGGTGAGGAAGGTTAATGAAGATCTCAATCAAAATAAGGTAAGGCTGGCGGAGAGTAAGGTAGATTGGATGATGGTGCATGAGATTGCGGTTGCATTACCATGGCTAATACGGCGATAAATGGTGGATGCATTAGAAGAAATTATATGAGTAACTGTGTAACAAGTGTGTGTTGGAGCTAGGAAAATGGATAAGATGTCATACGAAAGTATACCAGAAAAATATAAAGAATTGTTTATTCGGGGAAATGAGTAGCGCACTGTGAGGTGATTTGGCTACACAAAGAAAACGGAGAAGGGGGAGCTCGCAGAGTACATGATGCAAAGAAAACAGGAGGTCGGGGAAGAGGAAGAACCAGAATAAGGTGAAAAAGGACTAGGAAGGGCCACATGAAGAATTGTCACCCCAGAACGCACACCTGAAGAATCGTCACCCCATTAAATCCCACCTGAAGAACTATCATCCCAGTACGCCGAATATCAACAGTGGAATAAAGCTTAGATTAGGTTGAATGAGGGTTATGGTTATTGTCATCAACTTATACAACCGAAGAATCGTAAACCCAGGATGGCCCACATGAAGAATTGTCACCCTAGGATAGTCCACATCATGAATTGTCACCCTGTCGAAGTCTGGTGTGACGATTCTTTACATGATCCAGTTTGTTACGACAAAACGATTGAGCACGGAAGAGGAAGAATTGCTAATAAGGAGGAAGAGAAATTGGAGAGACGGTGCTGGAAAGGTAGAGGACCGTATTAACGGGGGACGGATGAGAACAAATAAAATCTGAAGAATAGTTGAAAATGAGAGTAAAGAAGCCCACACTCATGCAGGCGCGGTCACGGTATTAATGCATATATTAACACACACACACACACACACACACACACACACACACACACACACACACACACACACACACACACACACACACACACACAAAAACACACGCACGCACACACAGAGGAATTACTGGATACCTGGAATAACGTAGATAAAGAAACAGTGTGTGCAAACACTATTCAAGATTTTAAGAAAAAAATTGATGCTGAAAGATACAAAGGCGGGTTCCCACGAGCATAGCTCCCTTCCCGTATAATACAACTAGGTAAATACACACACACACACACATACACACACACACACGCACATGCACACACACACACACGCAAATATAGGAGTTGAAGATCCTAGAAGACACCATAAGGCCTACACTACGCAGTTCCATGTTCATTACCACTTTTCATTCCTATCCATAAAGTTATCTATTCTTCTCTTAAAACAACTAATTGTTGACTCTTATTTCGATCTAGCTGGTAAGCCCTTGCTGGTATGACAATACCCTTGAACGAGGGAGTTAAGGTGGTGAGGAGCCTACGCCAGGAGGCGCTGAGTAGCTGCGGCCGAAGCCGTCACCTTTACCATATACACTTGGGCTTTTGAGGCAGGTTACAATCACTGCTGGGAATCGGCGAGGAGTGCGGGATTCGAACCCACAGCTCAGAGAGTGCAAGTCCAGCACGCTTCTTTTATGAAGTTCTGTCCTCAAATGGTTTCTCGTTCGTCTGTCTTCACTATTAGTCTGAAACACATCTGGAAGCTCTGAGGAACAAGTACCACTTGCTTAACGATACCAGCCAAAATTTAGTTCCAAATCAGCAGTGGTAATGTTGGTCCAAATGAGTTTTAGATGTATATATATATATATATATATATATATATATATATATATATATATATTTATATATATATATATTTATATATAACCTGAGCTTTCTTTTTCATCTCCAAACTGAATATCAGTATTATGTTCTTCTGACACAGAGCATTGGGCAAGATGCAGGGATGACCCGTCATCCAGGAGGTGCCAAGATAAGAGGGTAGAGGGGAGTGGAGTATGATAGGGGTGGAATGGGTGGGAGTGGTTTTTATGCCTTTTTTTATACCTCCCTTGTAAGGGGGAAAAAGCCTTTGGTATATGTATGTATGTATGTATGTATGTATGTGTGTATGTTCTGGAATGGTGATGATTTTTCTCTGAAATAGAGCACATGTTCCCTCTTCTCTTGTGGGGTGAAATACGATCCGTTATTCTATCTCTCTTGGATCTTCTTTAAGTTCTTCTCAAGATATGCGAGCGTTTGATCAGTTGATTGATTAAATTACTATTTTCTTACGCGGACTTGGTCAGGCGTCACCAATCGATGCACGAATTGCAAACCTAATCATTTACAGAGTTTATAGAAAACAGCAGCTCGCTCCTCAACCGTTTCCCTTCCTACTTAAGGGGAAAAGGTTCTTAGTGTAGACGAGCAGGAAGACTTTTTTTTTTTTATAAAAAAAATTTGTTGAAGATGCCGCTACATTCTACATTGGTTATTTCCTTTGGTTCTGATTATTTTTCTATGGGTAGAGTCTCTGTAGAATTTGTCCAAAGATGTTTGTTTCCTTTGGCACAGATTTCGGCTTTAATGAGCTTTTCTCGGGGATTCTTTCTACCTCCGATGTCTTAGGAGCAAGATATATAACCATCGACTTGTAATCCCTGGCTAAGTAGGCAGTTACCAGGAAAGAGGTTCTGGTGACTAGGGAGGTCACGGGCTTTCTGCAAAACACTTCCTAACATTACAGTTTTTATATTACTGGTTGTACCCTAATTTTTGCTATATATTTCCATTGCTTTGGGCTTCATTTTTTGTTCTACCCTGTGTCATCATGCCGAATTGTGTCATTAATTCTTGTAATTTCGCTTTGAACTCTGGGTTGTAGTCTTTGATGTATAGGGCTTTTGAGTCTTCATCGTCCTCTTGGATCTAAAACTTAAAAAATGGGTAAAACTCTGTCGGTGTTTCTAGATCTTAGGCTACTTGGTGATCACGTGCAGATTCTTAGGTAGATAAACACCGAGTTCCTAAGAGATTGAATGTAGAAAGACACCCCTGAAGAAGGTCCAATAGAACTAAAATCAGGATCAGAGAAAATGAACACCTTTGTTCTACAAACCTGTACACGGGAGAATATTAGGACAAAAGAAACTGCCTGCAAGAGAATTGACAAAGTAGAATAAAGCGTCGCCTTCAACTTAATTATCAATTGATCAACTCTCAGGTGCCAGGGTTGTATGACGTACCTCAATTCTGAATGATTCCTTCTGGATTAGTCTGGAGTTGACGTATTAACGTTAGAGTAGTGACTGCCTGTGTCAAAAGGAACTTTGCAACACAATTCATATATATTTTAGGAAACTAAGTTGTTGATTCCTTCTGAGCGGTCAGTGACTTCTGTCCTCCGATAGCTACTGTGATGCTACGCTGTTTTTAATCCACCCACAGTCAGATTGTCAGGAACTTTTACTATCAGTTTCTGTAAGGTAGTGTGCCTCGACAACTAGAATACTTAGAATTATAACAACTCTAATGTTTAACTATCCATCACATCACTGCTTGTTAGTTATAGTCTACATGAGAAAGATACACGTTTTTTGATGTTTTCTGGATGTTTTGGGAAGAAATGAGCAGGCTAGTTGCAAAGAATGCTCACATATTCAAAAGGAAGATTGACGGAATGCGAACTCGGAGATGCGCGTGTACTAGATGCACTGAACTCAGAAAATGTAATCCAACAGATTATCTGTGTTAGCTCATCATTTTGTTCACATAAGATATCAGTATCGAATAGTGTCTAGGTCAGTAAATAATTCCTTTTGTTTAGTAAAACAAGTCGCACTTACAAGTAGAGTTTGGTAGGCATGATGTACAAATCACGTCTACATTAAGATGCGTCCACCACGCAAAAAACACTGGCCACCTCATTCTACATTGCCCCACCCTCACTCTATCCAGACAACGCGAAATTGGTGATCTTGGTTGACTACCCGGAGGGGGGGGGGGCGACGTATTTATTGACTAAATGACTAATTGGTATCTCAGGTTTCTATCGTTCTGTACACCCTCATGCGCTCCAAAATGGCAACACCTTCGGACTACTCATGAATACGTAAAGTATTCTAAATGACTATTAATTTTGATAAATTGAACTTTGATGTAAAAGAAAACTCATACGGAGATATTAATGAACTTTTCATTTCCAGACAGTTCCTCAGAAAGAACTTTCTCAAAAGAATATAGGGGTTTGATCAAGTATTTACATCTCGACATGTGACCTCTAGTGGACTCTCGCTAGGTCAAATGCTGTGTTTGGTTTGTCAAAATGTGGTCTGTCCTTTGATGGTGTAATCCTTCGTTCAGTCATCTTTTTCTTCAATTACAGCGAATCACAATTTCCGTTGCTGTCCCTATCCAGGTAAAATGACCTGTCTTGCTGTTGGCAATGCAACACAAAAAAATATTCCAACCTCATTTCCCAGAGAATTCTATGAAAAGGATTCAAAGAGCCGTTATGACTACTGTGAGGTTGTGGAATTCCTTGAGGCACGAATTATCATTAATACGACTAGATTTTTTTGTGAAAATAATTCTACTCGTGAGAACAGCAAGTAAATAGTATGCCTTTATACTATTATGACGATTTTTATTTTTGGCGAAATCAGTATTATTTGTGAGAACATAGCAATTAACGAATAGTATTCCTTAGTACTATCTATCTATATGTTAATAAACTAGTAACACTATTTCAGGTATGCATATTTCATTCGAAATGGAGTTTTATACCACTGAAAGTGTTTCAGACTTAGTGATTACTTTGAAGAAATTAATAAAGAATAAGTGCCACAGCTGGGGTCTCAGATTCTTTGCGATTGTCATTTGTTCTCAGCTTCGCTTTTGCTAGCTCATAGCATCTGCTTTGAGTCACGTGAACCTTTGATCTCATGACTTGTGTTTGTGAATCGACTCTCTACAAATCATTCCATCAACAGTACATACTCGTAACTCGACAATTCCATAATCTTAATTGAATACATTCATAGTAATTTGAAATTAAATTTTGTTTTCTCACCTTATGACTTTGTTATCACGTTTTGTTCTATATTTTGCATTAGAACTCGTGTTAATCATGATGTGTTCTTTATTTTCCATAATTAATCCATGTTATTAGAGCATGTAGCAGTAAAAACAAATTAAATAAAACAATGTTTTGTGGTGATCTGAAGTGGTAAGGGATGATTATTAAGCGCAAACACAAAAATAAAATTATGTAAATAAATTAATAAATAAATACATTGATAAATAAATAGGTAATAGACAAACAAATAGATAAGTAAGGACATAAGTAAATGAATAAATAGATAAACATACAAATAGATAAATGAGTAAATGAATAAATGGATAAATAAATAAATAAACATATAAAGAGATAAGTAAATGAATAAACAGGTGAAGAAATAAATAGATAAATAGATAATTGATAAATAAATAGATAAGTAAATAAATGAATAAATAAATAACCATACAAAGAGATAAATAAGTAAATGAATAAACATATAAATAAATAATAAATAAAACATCAATAGCTCCCTTCAAGATTCCCGTTTTCTAACTACTGCTATCTTTGCTACTTTCGGAAGGAAAATCACTAAGACGCCTCCTACCATCTCTTATTTACTCTATTTTAAAGAAGAAATCAGTGATGGCTGAGGGATGATTGACAGACGATGAGCATGCGTAGTGTTTGAGTGCTACAGTAACCGCTAACAACTCAATCGCACGGAGAGAAATCTAGCGAAAGCTGCTGCGCCGAATTGCACATATTATGAATCCTAGCGAACCATGAATTAAAGAAAACGGTAAGAAGAGTTTGAGGATGTAGGAAATTGGTAGATGAATTCCTGAGCCAGGTAAGAGGTTTTATACATCGTATATGTAATCTAGTATAGTAGCAGCTTCTGTGAACTGGGAACAGGGTAAGTTATATAAGGGTCAGAAAGTACAAGGAATATAGCTTGTATTGGGAGAAATTGAAGCAGAAAACTCTAGAAGCATGGCAGACTGAATATTTCTCCTTAATTACGAAAGTGTGCTTAGTTTACGATTTTTATTCAACTATAAGTGCAGTCAATAATGAAGGAGTTGAGGCTTTCTCAGCTAACCATTTCGCTGTTGCGATATGCATGACCCCGTTCTGACCTGATTCACGACACCAGCCAGTTCCACCCAGGTCACTAGCAAAGAGGTCACATCGGAAACCAAACGGTGATTCGGCCTCAAAAGTCCGAACCGCTTTCAGAGTCAACTTTAAGTGTTTCCCCCCAACTGATACCAGATAACATCTACACGAACACCGCTTGAGTTGGGGGTGAAGGGTGACAGAAGCTGTCGTAATATTTGAGGTTGTGGATAGAGGAGGAGGAGCAGGAGGAGGAGGAGGAGGAGGAGGAGGAGGAGGAGGAGGAGGAGGAGCAGGTCAGGGGAGATGAGGTCAAGAAGACACGGGGTCGATCGGGGGATGCGGTCCGACCCTTGGCATTTCAGCTCTTCACGTAAATTGTTCAGCGGTTCAAGGGGAGAGAGCCAGCTGGTGTTCGTCATCGCGGGCCAACATCCATCCACTCTCTCTCCATCTCTCTCTCTCTCTCTCTCTCTCCCTCTCTCCCTCTCGCACCTCTCCCCACGCGCCGTCGCTGCCACCGCACGCAGAAGCAGCAGCTCGGCCGGCTACTCCTCCTCCTCCTCCTCCTTCTCCTCCTCCTCCTTGTCGTCCTCCGCCTTCTCCCCCTCCTCCTTCTCCTCCTTCTTGTCGTCCTTCGCCTTCTCCTCCTCCTCCTCCTCCTTGTCGTCCTCCGCCTTTTCCTCCTCCTCCTCCTTGTCGTCCTCCGCCTTCTCCTTCTCCTCCTTGTCGTCCTCTGCCTTCTCCTCCTCCTACTCCTCCTCCTTGTCGTCCTTCACCTTCTCCTCCTCCTCCAACTCATTCTCCTCCTCTTCCTTTTCCTCCTCTTTTTCCTTCTCCTCCTCTTCCTTTTCCTCCTCTTTTTCCTTCTCCTCCTTCTCCTTTCCCTTCTTCTCCTACTCCTCCGGCTCATTCCCCTCCTCCTTCTTGTCGTCCTCCTACTTCTCCTCCTCCTCCTTGTCGTCCTCCGCCTTCTCCTCCTCCTCCTCCTTGTCCTCCTCCTCCTCCTCCTCCTTCTACTCCTTGTCGTCGTCTTCCTACTTCTCCTCCTCCTCCTTGTCGTCCTCCGCCTTCTCTCCCTCCTCCTTGTCCTCCTCCTCCTCCTCCTACTCCTACTCCTTCGGCTCATTCTCATCCTCCTCATTCTCCATCTTCTCCTCCTTTTCCTTCTCCTTCTCCTCCTCCTCATTCGCTTTATTCTGATCCTCCTACTCCTCCTCCTCCTCCTCCTCCTCCGCCTTTTCCTCCTCCTCCTACTTCTCCAGTTCATTTTCCTCCTCCTCCTTTTCCAGCTCCTCCTCCTTTTCCTTCTCCTCCTCCATCTTCTCCTCCTCCTCCTCCTCCTCCTCCTCCTTCTCATTCTCCTCCTCCCCTTGCCCTACTATTCCTCTTCCTCCATGCCCTCCTCCTCCTCCTCCTCCTCCTCCTCCTCCTCATTCTCCTCCTCCACCTTGCCCTACTATTCCTCCTCCTCTATGCCCTCTTTGCCCTCCTCCTCCTTCTCCTCCTCCTCCTCCTCCTCCAGTCTTGATCAGTTAAACCAACATATCATGAAATACGAGATAACGCACTATAGCACGGCGGGGGGAGGGGGAGGGGGGGGAGATTGTCCGTAAGAATAGAAGCGCTGGTAATCCCCGCGAGAAGATCAACAACGAAAACAACTTATCCTCTGCGTCTTTATCCTCTTTTTTTTCCTTCTTCTATCTTTCCTCTTTCTCCTCTTTATTCTCTTTTTCCTTCTGTCCTTCATCTTCCTCCTCTTTATTCTCTTTTTCCTTCTTCTGTCCTTCCTCTTTCTCCTCTTTATCCTCTCTTTCCTTCTTCTACCCTTCCTCTTCCTCCTCTTTATTCTCTTTTCCTTCTCCTACCCTTTCTCTTTCTCCTCTTCGTCCTCCTCCTCCTCCTCCACCTCCTCCTATGTCTTCTTTGCTCGTTCTGCAACTTCTCCTCCTTCCTCTCTTACTCCTCCTCTTCCTCCTTCTCCTCGTCTTCCTCATCATCCTTCTCCCCCTCCTCCTTGTTCATCTTCTTTTCCTCTTCCTTCTCCTCCTCCTCCTTTTCTTCCTCCTCCTCCTCTTCCTCCCTTTCCTTCTCCTACTCTTTCTATTTTTGCTCTTTCTCTTTCTCCTATTTACTCTCCTTGTCATACTCCTCTTCTTTTTCTTTCTCCATTCCCTCTTCCCTCTCCTCGTTCTCCTCCTCCTTTGCCTCATTCCTCTTCTCCTTTTTATTTCTGTTCCTCCTATTATTCCCACTTCCCTTCTTGATCTTAAGCTTCGTCCTCCTCCTCCTCCTCCCTCTTCTCCTTCTCCTCCTCCTCCTATTCCTCCTCCTTCTCCTCCTCCTCCTCCTCCTCCTCCTCGTCCTCCTCCTACTCCCTTTACTCCTTCTCCTCCTCCTCCTCCTCCTCCTCTTTCTCCTCCTCCTCCTTCTCCTCCTATTCCTCCTTCTCCTCCTCCTCCTCCTCCTCCTCCTCCCCTCCTTCTCCTCCTCCTCCTATTCCTCCTCCTCCTCCTATTCCTCCTCCTTCTCCTCCTCCTCCTATTCCTCCTCCTTCTCCTCCTCCTATTCCTCCTCCTTCTCCTCCTCCTATTCCTCCTCCTCCTCCTCCTCCTCCTCCTCCTCCTCCTCCTCCTCCTCCTCCTCTTTCTCCTCCTCCCCTCCTTCTTCTTCTCCTAATTTTCTCTCTACATCTGTCTCTCCTCTTTCTCCTCCCTCATTAATGCTCCTCCTCATCCTCTTCCTCCTCCTCCTCCACCCCACCTCCATCTCCAACTTCTACTCCTCCCCTTTCTTCACCTTATCCTTCTCCTTCTCCCCCCTCCTTTCCCTCGCCTCCCCAGTCCTCCTCTTCCTCCCTTCCTCACCCTACTCTTTTTCTTACCTTACTTCTTCCTAACACACACTCTCTCTCCAATTCTCTCTCTCTCTCTCTCTCTCTCTCTCTCTCTCTCTCTTTCTCTCTAATTCTCTTTTTCTCTCTTTCCCATCCGCGCCTTGTCCCTAATCATTCTTTCCCCTTTTTCCTCTTCTTTCTCTTCATTTTTCTTACCTTAGTTCCTCTCTTCCCCTTCTTTCTTTCCCCTCCTCTATTCTCTATCCTCCTCCTCCTCCTCCTCCTCCTTTTTACATTCTCCCCTCCTTCTCCTCTCCCTCCTCCGTTTCTTTTCTTCATTTTTCTTCTCCTAAGCCTTCTATTCACTCTCCCTAACCCCGTTTTTGTCTTCTTTGTTATCCTCGCTTTCTCCTTCTATCCTTTCCACCTCCTCATTTTCTTTTTCCTGTTTTTGTCACTCACCTTCCTCTTCTCCATCCCTATCCCTAACGCCCCCTCTTTCTTCCGTCCTACTCCTCCTTTTCCTCCTCCTTCTATTATTTTTCCTCCTCCTTTTACACCTCCTTTTTCTGCTTTTCCTCATCCTTTTCCTCCTTTTCCTCCTCCATTTACGTCTCCTTTTTTTTACTCCTCGTCTTACACATCCTTTTGCTCCTCTTTTTTGTTTTCCTACTCATTTTTTCCGCCTTTTCCTTCTAATTTTTCTCCTCCTTTTCCTCTTCCTCTTCCTTTTCCTCCATCTTTTCTTCCTCCTTTTCCTCCCCCTTTTCCTCTTCTTTTTCCTCTTTTTCCTCCTTTTCCTCCTCCTTTTCTTCCTGTTTTTCCTCCTTTTCCTTTTCCTCCTCCTTTTCCTCTTTTTCCTCCTCCTTTTCCTCCTTTTCCTCCTCCTTTTCCTCTTTTTACTACTTTTCCTCATTTTCTCCTACTTTTTTCCTCTTTTTCCTCCTTTTCCTCATATTTTTCCTCTTCCTTTTCCTCCTCCTCCTTTTCCTCCCTTTCCTTCTCCTTTTTCTACTCCTTTTTCTCCTCCTTTTCCTCCTCCTTTTCCTCCTTTCCTCCTCCTTTTTCTCCTCCTTTTCCTCCCTTCCTTACTTTCCTTTTATTCGCATCCTCCCTCTCCCTGTACCCCCCACCCCCCACATCTTTCTCCTCCATCCATTCCTCATCTAGTTTCACCTCTTCCTACTCTTCCTATCTTTCAACTTTCCTTCCTTCTCTCTACCCCTTCCTCTTCTTCCTCTCCTCCTCCTCCACCTTTACCTCCTCTTCCTTCTTCTCCTGCTCCTCCTCTTCCTGCTTTCCACTCTCCTCTCCTTATTTCACTCTCCATCTCCTTTCTCCTCCTCTTTTCTACCTCCTCTCTTTCTCTCGTTTGTCATCTTTCTGGTCCTCTTTTCTTCTTCTTTTTCAAATAATTCCGACTGTCGTCCCCGGTTTCGAACCGAGACTCGTGAAATCACGGCGCCATCGCTCTACCAAATGAGCTAGCGGGACTATAAAATTCTCTGGTGATTCTATTCAACTTCTTCCTCTTGGTCTG